>NC_064670.1:58540676-58845676 GCF_943734685.1 Anopheles coluzzii
TCGGCTATTTTATGGTCGAAAATCGACTGCTGCTGATCTCACAGGTGAAATTATTTGATTTAATAAAAGCTGTGTACTTATGCTGCTATATCACCACAACGCATGCTTCCGTTCTGCGCTATCACCTGTGGCGCTCAGACAAATATAATCACGCGTATGACATTCAATGCAATAAAACCAACTGTTAAAACAAAAGAGTGCAATATAAATTTATAGTCCCAGATATTTCAAGCCATTAAGATACACTTATAACAACATTCCACAAAACGTTTAAGTAATTATTCCATAGGTCCATAATTAATGCAATAATCATAAAATAATCATAATAAAACGGAATCGCTACTTTGAAAACATCTTTGCTCATCATCCACTCCATCTTAAGTATCACAACCTACACATATACAGATATTGTGAATAGGTGTAGACACGCACGTCCCTAACTGTTTTATAAACACCGACTAGCATTCGAGCCGCAACTTTTACAGGACCAATAAGAGGTATTATTGAATGTTTGAGGCCATCCTATTCTGACATATTGGTAAAATAATCCTTTAATTGAATCCTAAAATAATTAATCAATCACAAAAACATAAGACTATGTATTTAGTACAGGAAGTGGCATGTTAGCAAGTACCGATGGCTCAACATATTCCCGACATCCAAACGCTATAGCTTGTAGTTGTGCTACATTTTTCGCCAAATCTTAGCTTTGTTTGTGTGTGAGTGAGAGAGTGTTGATTTTTATGTTATAGGACCTACACGATCATTAAACACCAACTTTTATAACGATTGTTTATTTGGCAAAACACAGACGTATAAAAAGGATGACGAATCAATTTAATTGCAGTCTAGTGTAAAAAAAATAATAGGCCATGGCTATCATTCAATTCATATCATCAATTATTCTTACAACTACAAGATTTTTCTTTAACCTAAATCCAACGACTTACAAACAAAATAAGTCCAATCAGTTCAACAAATCAACGAACTCGTTTCAAACACTTGCAACCACAAAACATCAAAAAACGGTAAAAAAAATATCTAATGGTATAAAGCAGGTAAATTGAGCTTTTGATTGAGCCCATTAAATGAGCATTTTGATTGACTAAAATTCACAGGAAATTTGCTGTAAATAGTGCAACCAAAGATCAAATGGTTTTAATTATTTAAAAAAACTTATTCATTTTATCGTTATGTAATCGTTGTACGATGTACTAGTTCTGAACCTTTTGATTTTTGCCATTTTGTGTTCTATGTGTTGTTCTTTAAGTTTTATGTGAAGATCTTACCATGGGGCAACATACTAAAAGTCATACTTTGTTTCCGTTTTGATTGTTTCTTCTTCATTTTTAAAATATAATATAATAAGTATTACTATAATTTCAAAGTGCAAGCTCATATTGGTGCTTGAACTAAACATGTTCAACTTTTCATAAGCAACTAATAAAAGCTGGCTATTTATATGTGTACAATAAACTGTAATATATTGGCCTTAATCGACCTTTCGGATATTACAAAAAATACTCAATTTCCCGAAATAACTTCATATTCAAATTGGTTTGTGAGTGTGTGGCTATTAATTTAAATACCTTATTCTACATTATTTTTAACATACATACCGTACGCAGCACTCGCCAAAATGCTATTTCGTCCAATAAGATTAGGAATATTCTGAAATGAAAAATAGTATGGTTTTGAAACTGTTAAAGTTGACAAATAGAAACAATAAACCGTTAAAACAGTTAAAGTTACCATATTATAAGAGGGATTGTATATCAGCAAATTTAATTTTATTTACTTTCCTCATCCGCTGCGTTCGTCGGTTTAAACGTACTCTGCATGGAGGTTGCTTGTGTATTTAAAACGCTCTCGTATAGCAAAAGGAACTATACAAAATGGCGTCTGATGGCAGTCGAGAAATAACGTAACAGTTGCCAGGTGTCTTATAGAATGAGGCTTGTTTCTTTGGTAAACCTGGTCTCAGTAATTCCAACAATCTATATCTGAACCGCATGCAACAGAAGTTCGTGACACAAATCTCTTACTCAAACAAAAAAATATCTACCCCATATAGACAGATTGCCTCTCGGAACACTTGGTTATTGTCGTATGCTCAAAATGATGCAGCAGACCAATTTTTCTCTTCTTCACAACGTTTCTTACTTCACCGATGTATTAGTTATCTTTTTCCAGTTAGCTTTATCTCTTGTAACATGATCGTCCTGCGTTGGAATATGGCTGCCAAGACGCATAAATACTTACCAAAGCTGGTTGTTATGCGATGGCTTATTTCTTACCATGCCACGTTCGCGTTCTCGGTTCGACGATGTTTTTCAAAATGACATGGTTGGTGTAATTTATTTGAATATTTTAAGATTCTATGCATGTCTGTAGTTGCCCTCTCCATATCGTTGCTTTTGAACGCTTGAAAACTAATACGATACCTGACTTTTGTGATATATAAACGCTGGTAACAAGCTTTTTACAAAACTTAATTGCTTACAGTGTGCTGATTGCACAGATTTCTCACTGCAATTACTACACTCTAAGTGACAGTGATTACTATCAGCACTAGATACCTTAATCGAATAAATTTATAAATAAATTTATGAATAAATACAATTTTCAAACGCTGACAGGAAACAAAAGTTTTGTTGAACAATGTGTCGTTCGTTATGAATATTGGTGTAAGTTGAAAATATTAACTAATCTTGTTCAAAAAATTCTAAAAAAACAGATTTAAAAATTTTGCTTCAATACGTTCATCGTACCTGGCTGTTCATCATAGCTAAAATTATTTTTATGTTTTGTCGAAAATTATTCTTATGATTGTTAAACATTATTTACATTTCTATTAAAGATGTTGGTTACATGATTTAATATAATACTTACATCATTTCAAATGAACTCTCTGATAGAAAAATACAGCATATTGAACAACCGACCAATCTTCTCAGACAAAAATTACTTTAATAATAGTTTAGAAAGCAAAGAAGAAATCCATAAAATGTTAATTGATTCATTAACATGTCTTCTCTGCTTGTTTTGTTGATGGCACAGCCTTCTATACATATATATTTCTATTCTTTCATGCTAGCTAGCTTACTATCTTTGCTCTTCTTTATTTTTCATCATATTTCTTTCAATCACCTCCATGCTTCAATTAGATGCTTCGCCGTTTAAAGAAGTTCTCTAGACACACCCGTTCTCCTATTATCACATAAATGTATCAAAAAGGACAACAAAAACAAAAAAGATCGAAAAACGGTCTGTCCATTTTCCCCTATCTGTTCGGAGAATATTGTTCCGTGGTTTAAACATTTGACGATAAAGTGCCTCCGACGGACTATGTGTATATAACAAGATTTTTTTTCAGATTTCAACTTCTTTTATTTTGAATTTGTCCCTTTTCTTGCCTCATGTAGGCAAGAATTTTGGTCTCACTGTCATTGTTTCATTTCACTTCTTTTATAGCTTCAACTATAGGAACATTCAAACATCTAACAGAGAAACACCTGCTTACTATTTACATCGACTTGAGGAGCATGCGCATAATTGTTGTATATTCTGTAGCGAAAAGCGTAGCTCGAGTATTGCGTACCGTTGTATTGTATCAAATTTATTAAAACTATTTTGTATACTTCTCTACAAATAAATTCACATTTTACTCACCTTTCTTAAGAGATCACTCACGCGAAGCGAAGGGTAATGGGTTTCATTGCTTTCTGAAACAAACGAAACAATATGAAATTATACTTAATAATATTTTTCCTGAGACTAACTTAATACTAACAACAATATATTTTCATTCGTCCTGAGTCCCAAAAAAATGTTTTTAAGACGTTAATAGCTTCATCAAACATAAATCAGTATAAAAGCCGCTTTAACTACACTGTGTTAACTAAACCAATCCGATAACGTTAATTCTGGGCGGTTCAGCGTTTTCAAATGAAGTCGCTTAACCTCGCTGACCTGATTTGCTTGATAAAATGTTTGATGAGCTAAATAGCGTCTCAATGGCGGCTTGAAAATACCAATCGATTATCTTGAAGCCCTATTGCAAACGGTATTTCCTTGAAACGGTATGTGAATTGTTTCACGAGTTGCTTCTATTTTTCAATTGTATTTACAAATTATCAGCCAATTTCCCCAAACTCGATCGCAGAGGAATGATTGTTGCCGTTGTCTAGATACAACGGTTGCTTTAATTTATTTCATGAGTATCCTGCTCAGTTATGCGTATAATATGGCAAAATGTTTAAAAAATGTCATAGGAAATTACCATTTGATAAGCTAAAATGTATGCACTGTATCTTATAAATAATAGACAGATATTATTAATTTGTTTAGATGCTCTTAGCTATGGTCCTCTAGTTATCACTTTTTTACAACAGATTTAAACTTAAGCTTTTGTTACATTGCTAATCATTAACATTTATTTTTTCCCATAGTTTATGTAAGAACTATATTTTGAAATAACATTAAAAACAATTTGGGTTAACATACAGTTAACGACAATGTTTGTTAACTTTGAAGTATCTTTTTGTTTAAAGTATCATTGTATTTGCTGTTTTATCACTACAAAGAGTAGCGTTCATAATTATCATGGCCAAACACAACATCAACACAAGGTCTAGTTGAATTGTGCAACCAAAGACCAGCAAGGCAGACCAACAGAAAAGCAATATGTTTAAATACAAGTTTAGGAGTTTAAAACTTGCTAACTTTGCTTTAATAAGTTTATGTGTAGAATGGTTTCCTCATAACATAAACCGTTCATTATATATAATAAACCAATCGTTGATTTATTTTATGTAATTAGAATACATCAGTAAATGCTTTTTTGTATATGTTGTGAGTAATGAGTAAAACGAGGGTTCGATTACGTGATAAGTAACATCGCTAGAGAAATATAGGGGGATGGCGCGATGACTTTTAGCGGGGACGGGGATGACGTTAACCGAAAAATAGAAGAAAAAAAATCTGTGTGCCCTATTATATAAAATGTCCAAAAATTATGTGTTATTTGTTTTAAATTATGTTGTCATTAAAAATTACAAAAAAATCATTTTTTTAACTAAACATGATTTGAATTGAAAGTCTTTTGAAACAGTTTATGTTCTTTACAAATGTATAATTATTATCATTTTGTACCTAATTTATTACAAAATATTTTTTTTTACAAATTTCGTTCAATATTTTTTCACAGTTTTCAATGAGATGAACATTCTTTACATCGTACACCTAAACAGCGTGAACCGTTTCTGTAAAATACCATTCTAAAAACAAGATTTTTAATAACGTGTATTGGATATTTTATGTTCGATAGTTCGAGGACAGATCTACAAAACAATCGTTAATATAAGACAACCTAGGTAGTTTCGTTCTATAGTTTTGTATCTATTTAGTTTCAACATAGTATTGCCTTTAAAAGGGATTTTTTTATTTTCAAAATTATTGGTCAGTTGTATGGAACGATACTGCCTGTATTCTCTCATACTAACGGTTATTTTATTGATCCATCATTTAAGTATAGAACTTACAATATTCAAAAGACGTTTTTAACATTTTCATTGGCATAACATGCCTTTGTAAATTTGTTAAAATATATATTTTTATAGTCATAGTTGGTCATATTGTTTGTTGCATTTAGATGGGGCTGTCTTATTGAGGTTATTTTATATTTCACAATTTTGCAAACTCTTAGAAACTTTTAGAAAAAAATATTTCCAGATTCAAATATACGTTTTCATCTAATATATAGTTATTACAAATGTTGAAACCTTTTGCAAAATCCACCAAGCTGATTTAAGTCATAGGATTGTGAATTGCAGATGTTCTCTAGATTAGAGCGACATAACCCTGCTTAAACAGAATGATTGATCATAAATATTCAAATAGAGTGAATTTTCAACAAATTATTTCGATTAGAGTTAACAAATATATTGGATACGGTTCACTGCAATTATAAATTTGTCATTTTACCTTTTTCATAAATTCTTCTTTTTTAAGAATACTTCTTTGCGATACACATTTTCCTTCTTCCTAAGATTTCATAGTTTCTATTATTTGTATTTTCTTTCACTTTTAACGTTATTTAGGAACAATTCGACCTGACTTGATTTATATTATGAAAGAAGGCGCATACATGTACGAAGGGTCGATATAAGGAATGTAAACAGAAGACCAGAAAAAGGCTACGTAAATTTTCTCTACATATTTGCATTGTTGTTAAGAAGATTTAAGTGTTAAGAATTTAATTGCTGTTCACTGAAATAACCTACCAACTCAACAACTATCAAACTAAGAAGGTTTGTAAAAACTAACAATAGCAACCAAATTTGTACTTTTCTGTAGTAACCAAGGCTTACTGTACTCGTCTAATGATATTTGTGAAAATGTAAATTGTGGTTCTTTAATTTAATATTTATGGATATTTATTATGGGATTTCGTCTTTGAAGACTTACATTACTTTTCAATTAAAATTACTTTGACATTATAATACATTTTATTTTTTGCGATATAACTCCCTAATGTCGAATACATTTGTAACGGGATGTGTCAAAAAAATATCTTGAAAATTATAAAAAATCTAAAGATATACAAATACAGCGTCATGAAAATGAAAAGATGAACAATTTGAAGCGTAAGACGGGACGGGGATTTATAAGACACCAACAGGAATTGAAGAGAATTACTATACTTCAATATTACCTATAACTTTCTTTTTTCAGCGACATACGTAAATATCTTGATCATTTACTCTGCAGTTAATTTAGGGATTGTAAGCGATGGGCCTACGACTCAATTACGCGAAATCAGAAAGACTGATGAACCTGTTAATAGGTCTGCTAGGTCATTTTTCTACCAAGCCAAAGTTGAACTTTTAGATTATTGAACGATTTTTTATAGAATCTCTTATCTATTTCTAGAAGGTGTTTACAGTTCCTCTTCTTAGTATTGAGTCCAATTAGTGGAAAGATATTAAGTTTCGTGGCGTGCCTCATCAGCGTCATGCGTGTGATAAAATAATATATTACTGATGTTTTTACCAATATTCTATCCCTCGCAGATTGCAATACTTTATTCAGTTGCTCTAAGACTCAAAGCTGCCTTTATTATTGATTTTAATTATTGATATTGATGACAACTTTTCATCTTCAACTGATAGCATAGAAGTAACATAGATCAAAAGCGTCTGTGCCCATTGCTCTCATTCAACTTATTCATCTGGCAGTCCTGCCGACAATATTTACAATAAGGTGTTGTATTTGTAGATTATTGCATTGCGTAAATACTTTTTATTGCAGTTATATAATGTATCTACCTTTAAATGATAGAATAAAAAAATGTACTAAAAGAAAAGCTTATATATTTTTTCAAAGTATCGCGAAACGTAATCACAATGAAAATCCCAAGTAATGAAAAAAATCTTACAATAACACAGTGGCGGTTTTAACGCTTCGCGTACTAAGCGGCGGTGCGACGCCGTCGGTCTAAGGGGTCCAAAGATTACAAAAAAAAACTAATATTTTAGTGACAATTAAAACAGGATTAAAATAAACAATACATTTGACGTGTGCCTCAGTATACAAGAAACCCTCAAATTACAATTGTTGAGATTCGCAGATACGACGGTATAGTTTATAGCTCTCATTTATAAGAAATAATTTATTTTTTCATTTTTTACGTTTTACCGTTACAAACATATTTACAAAGATTAAAGCAAAATTAATACATTATCAAACATTATTTTCAATAAAATAAATGAGAACATAGATTTCGACTCTTAAACTTCGGTAATAAACTTCATATGGATATAAATATATGGATAACAGATATTCGACATACAACTTTTTCGACTTACGCCTTGTTTTGAGACATTTTGTTTGTCCAAAAATGCAGTTGTAGTAGTATAATCAACGTAGATTCTGTGATTAAGGATGGCAATAAATTGATGTGAACTATCAAATTTGATAGTTCACAGGTTGATTCTAATACACTTAAACCTACAGATGAATTTACGTTATTTTCTACAATTATTGATTATTCCACCAGAATAAAAACAAACAAAAAAAATAGATTATTATCAAATACATGTGATTATGTTCCCTGCCACAATTAAAACTCAGGGTGCGCTTTGGTAGCCATATAACGGGACAAACAAATACGGATCTGTTCGATAGGTGCTCTGTCATCTTTTCCATGTTCCTAGTTTCTGAAAGACCTGTCATAATGCACTTCAAAACACCTTTATTTTCAACCGCCACATATGTGTTGTACCCCGTTATTAAATAACAACCAAGAAAAATACGACTTATGATATTGTAGTCAAATGGTGTATTTTTACCAATTCTAAACTAATGGTATTGTTTACTCGTTTTTTTTAAGATACGGTATTTTCATCCATCCAAGAAAACAGGACAATTTAATGCGTAAATTTTCACGACTTGTGCGCAAAAGCTTTGACCATTACTTAAGCGATGTTATTTTGGTACATAAAATAACAACAACACGTGAAACATAATTGTGCATCTCTCATTTAACAAAATTTCAAATTTTTGAGGATATGCGCTAATATTAATCCGTAGATAAATAGTAGATTCTAAAACAACATAGAACAATTCAAGAATAATTGTTTTTCGTGGCAGATTCACATGAATTTTTATTGAACTTCTTAACATGCCAAATTTTTCCACTTTCACCTACCTGTATATTTTACTTCTTATATTTGGCCTATATACAGGCTTTCGAGACTTAATTCATTACCACGCAGCCGGAGCAAGGAGTCAATCCTTGCTACGGGGGGACATTCTAGGCTAGAACCCATGACGGGCATGTTATTGAGTCGTTCGAGTGGGCGACTGTACCACGGGACCGCCCCATATTTTACATTGTAATTAATTATGATGCATTCCATTCAAAAGGAATAATCATTAAACTGTTTTAGGGCCCAAATAAACAATGTAAAGCTGCTATTGAATATTGTTCAACTATAAGTAAACATTTGAAGGTGACAGACAGCACATTACAGGTAAATACCGAACATCACAGACAGAAAGGAATTGGCTGGTTTGTCTTGTTTGATCGAGAGTGTCTAAAAATGCACTTCCATATAGCTTGTTTGTTTAACGTTATTTCGAGTCAGATATCTTGTTCGATTGATGCCACAAGCGCCGCCTTAAACGACGATAACGTCCTCTTGTGTACGAAGATATTTTTTTTTTGTATTTATCCAATATATCAACCATATTCACTCTGACTCATAGATGTCGCTAGCTGTCTATGTATGAATTGTTTTTGTATGTAAAGAAACCCGGGGCAAAATGGCCATGTGTGACAAAATGAGCACCTTCAATTTAAGCATTATTTCACTACAAAGATACTTTACAAAGCACAAAATGTATTTATTAGAGTGTTCTATGAGCACCATGTAAGTTTCATAACCCTTACCGCGAGGCCACATGAGGTGAAATATACAGCGAAATGAACTATTTGACAGGCGAAATATCTGACGGATAAAACATCATAGCAAGCAGCTGACATGCAACGTAAACAAATAACGTGTACAAAATCGTAACTAAATCCATCAAATAACTTCAATATCGAGTACTTCGTCAATTTTGAGTCAACAATTTATAATTTCTTGCAATTGGGGAATGTTCTGCTTAAGAATATATTCTTTTTAAGTGAATTTCGAAAGCGGATGTTGTGTCTCCACCAACCCTTTAGCTGTATCTGTCAGATATTTCCCCTGTCAAATAGTTCATTTCGCTGTATAATTCACCTCATGTGGCCTCGTGGTTACATTACAAATAACCAAGAAAATACTAAATAAGATTAAGTAGCATCTCTCTGTTGGTTGGTTGTTGGCCTGCTCACAATAGAGCACATTGATGTGACATGGCCCGGTCAACAAAATTTAGTAGCATATTGGTGTAATTTTTGCCACTTTGAAAATAAACTTGAACCAGTGTCACAGGGATGGTATATTTATAAAGATATGATATTTCTATACAATTTGTCTGAAAAAAGGAAGGCGATTGAATGCGTATTTTTACTAATATAACAAAAAATACAAAAATGCTTTACGTGTAGCAAAATGGGCAGTAACACTTGGGGCAAAATGAGCAGATGCTTTGAACATATGGCGCTTGGTGAGGCTATGGTGTTGTATTTATCCCCACAATAATGCCCCAGGCAAAGTTTCAAAAGATTTGATTTTGTAGATTGAATCGTTTAGAAACTGTTTTAATTTTGATAACATATTTTGGTAAGAATTTTAAGGGCTTTCCTGAACAGTAAAACAAAAGGACGAGAATACATTTCACGAAAGTGCGCAAAAGCATAGACCATTACCTAAGCGCAGTTATTGTGGCCCATATTACCCCAGTGTCTTGACGTTTCACAGTTTTTTTACGTATCCCCATTTTGCCCTAGAGCTGTGCCCATTTTGCCCCGTTTTTTAATAAATTAATAAACAAAACATCACCTTGTATTTCACTCTTTTTTAATGTTTTTGAGTTTTTTTTTTCATTCTATGTGGCAATTTTAATCCATAGATAAATGGTGGAGGCATACAATAATGTAAGAATAATTGTGTTTAGTGGCATATTCAAAGAAATATTCAATAGACTGCTTAACATGCACATTTTGCCCCACTTTCCTAAATATTCCCCAATTTATGCTATTACAGGGTTTCAAGTCAGTTTCGATTGTAAGGGTTTGAGTCTTACACAATTTTACAGCTGTTGAAAAACATATTGGAGGCGATGAATAATTATGTTTACATTCGAAAGTGACTTGTAAAACCCTGTAATGTGAACCGGAGGCAATCGCGTATCTCGAATATACGCAAGTCCAATTTCAAGGTGTTCAGTTACATTATAGCAAATATTCGATTATTTTTGCATCAAATGGTAGGTTTTAGCCACTAAATTAGGCCATTAATCTGATTTCAACTGAAGATTATAGTTTTATACACTTTCAAATTGTTTTTAAAATAATAATAATTATCAATAATAAATAATTTTTTTAATTTTGATATTTGGTGAATCAAATAAGTACAATTTTGTTCAAAAAATCGTCAAATTTGAAAAATTGTGTTATACAAAATTGCGTACAGCGTCTATAGATTATTTTGCTTTTGACAATTTGCTTACATAACTGTCACATTTACAAAGCCGTGTGTCTCCGAATCCGCGTATAACAAGCTTATTAGACGATGAAAAGTATGTTTGGTATTTTTCTGTCAAACTTCGGGTTTGATACAGAAAATCCTGCCGTACATGTAAAAAAACATGATTTTTTTTTTTGACAATTTAACCCATTTTTTACCTAATTTATTGTTGCCTTGCGCTTTGTCACAAGTTTTTAAGAATTGAAAATCCTCTCCGAAGCAAATGTAATGTAATGCTTGCATAATTTCTAAATTAAAATATTATATAAATGCACAGCGGCCATTTACTGTTTCTAATTACTAAATAATTCTTCTTCGTTAAGCAATACGGCAAAGCCTTCCCTACTGAATAAAAAAAATAATTCTTCTTCTTCTTCTTTTTCTTTGAAACAACAACCGTTGCCGATCAAGGCCTGCCTGTACCACTAATGGGCTTCGCTCTCAATGACTTATTGATTGCAGATGGCAGGATAGGCAATCCTACGTATGGGGGCACAGTCCTTTCGGGGCTTGAACCTATGATAGTTACGTTGTTAAGTTGTACGAGTTGACGACTGTATTATCAGACCGGACCAAATTACTATCAGATTAGATGATAAACTTTTGAAGATTCACTCTTTAATTGTTTGTTTACGTTTCGTTTGATTTGGATTTGACAGATCGCGCAATTGTAACAAACAAATAAAAACAATTTTGGAGTGAATTTTTTTATGCTTATTATTTAGTGAAAACAAAAACAGTTTACGAGTCAAATGACACATCACTGTATAGTTTAAATCTTCCCCTTTCCGTTTTTTTTGCATGAAATGTGTAACAATGTATACAAAAATCTAAAATCTACAGTCAAATTTGCACCTCAATAGGGCTGTCACAATAGACGGGTTGGGAATATTAACATTACCTCAGTCCAAATACGTCGTAGGTGTTATAATAAGTTTGACAAAATATGAGTTACATTTTGTTGTTAGCAACAAAATATGCAGTAAACATTGCTATTTGACCTGAAAACTCCTGTATTTAACATTGATTCTATCAGGCGTACAGGCAGTCCCCGAGATACACGGTTAAGGGCCGTGTCTGTGCTTCATCGCATGTGCTGTCAAACGCCTTTTCGTATAATTTTGTGATTATTTGGATGATTTTATTAACATAACAATTATGAAAAATTAAGTAGAGATTGTTCCTACAAAACACCACACATTTAGTTTGACAGATAACATCGGATGCGGCGTCCGACGAAATCAAAAAATTAGGATTCCGTCGTACGACGAAATCGCACTCCGACGTTATCTGTCAAATCCCATATAAAATTTTGACAGGCCTTCCGATAAAATCGCATCCGATGGAGCACAGGCACGGGCCTAATGGGGACCGTAAACGGCCGCAAAATACCGCGTATCTCGAATTTCCGCGTAAGTCGAATCTCGTGATTTTCAGCTAAAATATCACTATTTTTCGAATTATTTCACGGTACCGATTTTTACTTCATCGACTCGAATCTGCCGATGTTACTCGAAGCGGAACGTACTAGCAAAACGATACGAAAATGAACATAATGAACGAGCGAGTGAATCTTCTCGAATGCCGAACGCAATATAATAGGCCTGTATATGAATAGAATACTCCGGTATGCCTCACTCGAATGTGCAATACGCAATACCAATTGGAGCACTCTGTATATGCATGCTATATGGAAGGACGGTACAGTGACCGCATTTAATCAAAACCTAAATGAAATAGTACCCTGTAGATCGAAAATGCGAAATCCACCTTGGTCCAATCGTTTGCTAATCGGAATGTAAAGACGTAAAAAAACAGCACAGCAGCGACATCTACAACACAATAATAATGAGAACTAAAATGTTTACCATGCTCCATCAAGACGTTACCGATCCTACAACAGAATATTACACCAATATTATTAATTGCAAACTCAACAAAATCTACGACGCTGTCCTACATCGTTTTGGTCCTATGTTGACTCCAAACGCAATAAAAAAAACCAGCAAACACTGAAATTACATATGAAGGAATAACAGCTACCACTGAGCCTGATATCAATTGTTATCCACACGCTTTTGTAATGCGTTCCAACCTCGTGTTTGTGATCAGGCCGTGTTAATTGAAGCGATTTGCAATACAATGTTATTGACGTACCTGTGATACACATTAACTCAGCAATTGTGGAATCTGCGTTACTTTAACTAAAAATGAGTTTCAATCCTGGGTCAGATGGAATTCAATCAGCATTCCTAAAGAAGTGTGCCAAATCGCGCTCGCCACACTTAGCCAGGCTCTTCCAGAAATCATACTCCTCTGGGATAGTCCCGCATATCTGGAAAACCTCATGGATGACTCCACTGCTAAAAAAGGTGATCCAAAGCTAGGCATCAGTTATCGAGGGATGTTGTATTCAATCGCTAAAATTTTGGAAATAACAATTGCGTTATTTGCCTATTGTTACTCACCACCCAATTATTGCACACTGCGTATTAATTGTTGTTCATCCAAATATTTATAAAACATTCATGAAACCTAGCTTCTCTATGGATATGGAATATTTTTCTCACATATTCCATTAATTTTTTAAAGAGCTTTTTTTATTTTTTAAATGCATCTGAAAATATTTTCACTCATTTCGATCAAATGCAATGGATTTCTAAATTCGTGTCTAAATTCGTATTTATTTGACCGAGTACATAAGATATGGTTCGACGGCTACCATGGAGCGATCCCAACACGTTACCGTCCTATCGTTCACGCTGCCTGCTTCAGGGATTAGAAACGCTAACTAGAAGACGAAAAAATGCTCAAGCGCTGTTTGTAGTTCCGCGGCAATATTGATGAACCAGTTATATTGGAACAATTCAATGTCAATATTCCGAGACCGGCACAACACAACATAGGCATTTCTTCACTCCAAAGTTTAGACACACACAATATGGAGCAAATTGTCATGTGTCAGTGAGCAAAATTAAGTTTAAGTTTATTTTTAACAGATTAATCCCAAAATTGGCTGAGCCATTATTGGTAAATATATAAATAAATAAATAATAAATAAAGAATACATAACAGTTTAATTGATAAACATCAGAGTACAGACATTTCTTACATTCGAAGTGTACAGTCTGTTCGAGCACATGGAAACTTATACAAGCCATATTTCGAAATATTATACCATTGTAATCATTAAAATTTAAAAATAATATCGTATTTTAATTTTCAAACATGTATGGTACGAAACTTTAAAATACCCAGTAGTTCAGATAAATTATTTATTTTTTTCTTTTAGTTGGTGGCAATAAAAAAAAGTGTGTATGCTACTTTATTGTAAACTTCTTAAAATAAAATAGTACAAAACCATTTAGAAAAGAATTTTATTAACAAATATAACTTTAAATCAATCATTTGATGTACTCAAGTTTTTGTGCATCTCTTTCTGTTCCATTTTCTAGCCACGCCCTATTTTCATTTCGCTGCCATTTTTGGGGCGGTCGTATGTATGCTTTTATCTTACCAACGAATTCAACGAAAACATAAGGGCCGCCATATTGCGCACGATCCATAAGAATGCAAATGGCTACCACAGGACACATACCACTAACATTAGTACTTCATATCATACTTTCACCGCATTATAACTATTTTGCAAATTTATACTATACTGGGAAATCATGCAGTCCATACGAAGTTTGGAATTATATTGATCAACCGAGTATATTGATCAACCCATCTTTAAGCTTTCATCACGTTTAACACACAATCTTCATAATTACTCTTCAATTCACATAAAGTCACAAAGTGGCTACTTTAAAATTTGTTAAATAAATTCTTAATCAGTTTTATATTCATTGCTTTCGTTTACACATTTGTAGACGATTTTCATGTACAGTGGCAGTCACGTAAAATCGAACATCTCATATTTTCACCTATTATCTAACTTTGCAGCGGCCTTGACAGTTCTCTAGACTACTTATAGGAAAGTCAAGGGTGCCGCAATGTCTGATAATAGGTTAAAATAAGAGGTGTCGAACTTTCAGTAGCCACCATTGTATGTCGTTTTTCGTGCAATCTCTTCATGGATGAATCGCAATTTTGTAGCTTGTATACTTAGCTTAGAAAACAAACACCAAGCCAATTTCAAATTGCATATTCAGTTTAGCGAAATTTACCTTAGGCAGACATTCATCTGGAAGATCCTAAAATGTATGCAATATTACGACACTGCCGAAATATTCATCTTAAACTAACAATTCGTTCGAAGAAACTGCACCTTAAAGAGATTTAACTGTAGAACAACAGTAATAAATTTGTTATAGACTTAATATATTTTTTATAAAACATTCTGGTATATTATTTTTAAACCGAAGTTAATGTTATACCCTTTTACAAGGCAAGTATAATGTGAATCAAGAGGATACTTAAACACTTTCTTCCATAGCACGTCTAGAAACTATTAAAAAAAGCATTTTACTATTAAACTTGAAAAGTAAATAAATATAGAAGTTTGTTAAAATGTTAGCACACACGTTATTTTTAGATTGATTATCGAGCAAACTGTATCTTAATAACAATTTTAATCAAAGTGGACTCCGCAGCGATTATTGGTTGAAGTTATTATTAACCTACAATTAAATCTCCTTAACGCGAATCTTCAAGAGACCGTTAGCTTCGAGCGATATTATGGACAACTAATGAAAGTGCTGCTATGAAGTATCCAAGAAACCGCGACAGAAACGTGGCATATTTTGACCAATATTTTTCTAATCTGTCATCCAATCCATCTTAGAACCAAATCACATATGCCACTTTGAGTATATTATCCTTAGGGAGACATTCATTTTTAACAGATACAAAAAGTGCAGTGGTGAATTAACACGAGCTGAGGCCCTAAGTGGTCACAAGAAGGTAGGCCTTTCTTAAGTGTAAGCAAGCAGACAATTACATTAATGACATAAAATACATTAAATTTACATTAAATGCAATTTGTTTTTTCCTCTTCTATGCATGAAAACAACTAAGTACTGCCGTCGTAAACTTACATCCCAATCAAAGAAAAACGATACAAATCGAACAAAACTAGTTGCATCTTATTAACATTTGATTTCCAGATGCATTAACAAGCAAAGAACTTAAACACCCTATACAAATATTGAAAGCGCCTCTCACAATCAAATCAAATAAATAATTAGTATTGGCTTGATTGGCCCCTGAAAATATCATAAAAGTTAGAAAAACAACAAAAAACAATAAATCACACTTAAAAAAGATTATCCAACTCAGTCTGGTGGTGCAAAGAGTAACGAATTGTGAAACGCACTGTTTAGGAGAACAACAAATATTTGCTCTTCATACGAACCGTTGTGTTGTTTATTCATGGTGTGGGAATTATTTGTCATCGAAACATTTTTACTCGAAATGTGGTTCAATTTTTAGTTTTAGGTTTTCTGTCACATTCATATAAAAAGTTTTTGAATACATTCTAGTTATAAATGGAATAAGTTATTACAGAACATATGCTTCCAAAACAAACTATTATTTTTAGTTGTATTCCTAAAATGCATTTTGTGTTGTAAGTTAACTATCTGAAAACCTTCATTTGCTTCATGACATTCCGAATACAGATCCATTTACTATATTTAGACCATTAAAGTTTGGACCATAGAAAACAAAACTATTTGTCGATACGTGAATTTTGAAACCTAACAAATGTAGAACGCAAAACTTATAGTCATAGTCATATAGTCCATTGAGTTATGGAAAATCTAACCCGGATCTCAAATGTATTTCCACTGACAGGCTAAAATATTCAGCATTTTTAAACCATCAAGTGGACCAAAAGCAGGAAACATCATAAAACATGGTAAATATTTCAATATTTGTTAAAAAAAAAGTTTGTTGCGTTTCCGTTCCTGTCTTCACCTCTAGCTGGCATTTACGGGCCACATTACAACGAGGTCAAATAAAGTTCAACAGTCTAATGGTTTATTGTTCCCAAGGTTGAAAAGGGTTCAAAATCGTATTGCCGCCGAAATTTTCAAAGGATTGTTTAATTAGGTTCTACACTTTTTTTACCACAATACTTTTTTTTACTCTACTTTAGTAATCCTTTCAGGTCATGTAGTTGTAAAGTGGTGTAACCAATGGTCATAGCAAGGTCATCGCTTTACCAAAGATGTTAAAATTTTCAGATTTTTGTTGCATTTATAATACTGCATGTACGTATATATGAATAACAAAAGTTACAGTCAAATAAACTGAGATGGTTTAGCAAACCTTTTATTTTAGCTTTAGTTATTCATGTACAGTTCTTCTTTACTCACGTTCCTTGTCCTCTAAATTCAGGCTCGAGCATAAACTTCAATTATTTCTAGAACAAATTTATTCCCCTTTTGTACACCAATGTACTAAATTTGTACGAGTTAAATTATTTTAGATATTTTAAACAGGCCAAAAGTACATTCTCTCCACAATATTTGTTCTTTTTATTGCTCTCAAAAATATGTTATCTTTATGTTTATATTTCAAATAATGTTGTTACAATATGTTTTCAACAATCATTCGATGCATCTATTTTGTTGTTGCAGTACTGAACATCGTAAAATAGACAAGCAACCATTAAGAGAAGTTTGTAGAGTTTGGATGCCAATAAAGCTATTCAAAATATCGCGTAATATGTATGTGTTATTTACATAAAATAATTCATGAACTGAAGCTACATTGAAAAATAAATATACCTAAACACTGTAAAAAAATATTTACTTTAATTGCAATAATTGCAACAAAAACCTAAAATTTTCAGCAAGAGTTTTAACTGGAGTGAACTTGTGCATAACTTTTATTTTTCAAACTATGCTTTTCAAATAAATTTATTTGATTTACTCGCTTTTATTCAGTTTTCACCCTGTTAAGTAACTGTATGAGCTATAATGGCACTTACCCTTTTTTATAATCATTTTTGACAATAGTGTGTACTTGTTTTATGACACAACCTCTTTCGCGTATCACCAAATATAATCACAATTCTATTTTTTAGTTCTTCTTAAACTATGCATTACATCTTAACATTTAACCCAAATAAGTTGAAAAAGGCTCAAATCTTCTTTTGTTTAACTTTTACACTTTTCACAATCATTCACTGCCATATTTAGGTTTAACGCTTTACCAATCATACAATATGTGTATATACCTTATGTATATACACATATGGTATGTGTATACCACATAAATAACATATAACACGCTATACCACACGTGAATGTAGCGTGAGCCATGAGTTTTATTAGTTTATTATGTTTGTTAATGTTTATGATGGGATATTTGCTACCATTGTTTTTGACACATATCACAAAGCGTTTCCATCAAGACGTAATTGTTTTATGCTGACATTGTATTATGTTGATGCACACGTAATATTGCATTCACAATTTCAGGTGAGGTTTTTCACATTGATGTTAGCTTTCATATCTTTCAAATTCATCTTGAAAGATGTTGTAGAATAATTCTAAGAGACCAATTTAAGTTTTTTTATAAATTTATAATAGCATGTCTCCGCAAAATATTAGATCATGGTTATGATTTTCATTTGTTTGTTAGTTTGATCTATATGATGCTTGATTCGTTCACAATTATGCATATACTATACTGCACTCATTTAAAAAACAACTTTTTAATCGTTTTATTTATTCTCTAACGCCACTTTCACGATTAACCTGGCTTTATAAATAGCACTTATTCCGTTTGGTTGTTTTGATATATTTCTATGATTCCGTCACACTAGCTGTGTATTGGCTCATACTTGTTCACCATTATTAAATGATTATGGGATTGGCGATGTAAATAAAAATTTTATGGAACATCATCATCACCGTCGGGAAAACCCGTAAAAAACAGTACGACTACCAGCACACCCCGTATCAGACCAGACTGCCTCAATGACTGCACTCGTTCAACTGAAGCCAACAGCGAGCAGGTTTAACCGCATGACCGAAGTAACATGTCCAAGCAAAAGGACTCACTGTCAAACTCTTCAACCTGGAGTCTCTGTCTAGCTGTTCCGACAGCTCAACGAATTAAACACCCGTCAGCTCCCCAACGACACGTGTACCATACGCCCGACCGTCTCCACGAAGGACCATCATCATCATCACAGTAGGTATTATGTTTTTTTCTTACCATTCCGCATCCCATCGTTGTACTGATCGGTAGGACGTCGTTCTTTGTGGCATCCTATGTGTGGCTGGTGCTCTCTTTCTCTCGTTGGTGTACTGGGAATGAGTTTTTTCTGACAAACACTTATTTATTCTTACTCGGCGCAAACATTTCTTTGCTCCAAGCTTTACATGACCATTATAACTCCAAACGTCGAACGAACACACACAAACGTAAAACCATATAAACGTTATAGAACATGTGACAACCTAACATGAAGAGCATCGTGGGAAGAACCATCTCCAAGTAATTCGCGTACACATGATCACGCTATTGACTTCAGTTAAGCATTTTAAAAATATAGCACGCCTACGATGCTTTTTCCCTTTTTTGTTGTTGTCATTTTTTTGTTTCTTTCAACGTCTTCTAGTTGAAAAAAGGATTTTTATTAAAATGATGTTATTATTCCTTATGTACGCTTTCACTAAGCATTTACGCACTCACAAACATACTTTCAAACCACTACAGCCACGGCATTGGATTTCAGCCTTTTTGAACATGCGCATTATGTTCACCCACATGCCTATCACTCTAAAAGCACACCCCAGAAACTAAAACATGCAAAGTGAGCCTTTCCGATGAAGAAAGATTTCACTAAATTATTAACTAATGTGAAATACTTATTGAACGTAATAAAGCATCCCATTTATCATAAATTGCACCAAGAACTGTTAGTAATTCTTAGTTTTAATTTCACCCAAATGTTACTCTATCAGTAGTAACATTTATCTTTACATTCTATTCATATTTAACCATTAACTCTTTGATTCTGGTGTTTTGTTTGTTGCTGTTACTATAAGAAATTAATGAAAACGTGAACTCACTTTGAGATACATATAACATATATACACACAGCACTTTATGATTGAATATTTTCGACATTTACCAAAGGTTCCATTATTTATTTTATTTTATATCCTAGCATTTACATTCGTATCCAAACATACGTGCCTTATACAAGTTTATAAGACTTAATTAAATCACGTTATAGAATAGTATTAAATACTTGCAAAAAGGAGACGCTCCTGATCGGAAACGAATTACGCCCGGGTTTTACTTAAGCTTTCAGGTCTAATTTTACTCTATGGCATGTTATATATTAGGTTACTTTCTTTTCCAGCGCTACAACCACATTGATATTACTTATTAGGAGCTATTCATAAATTACACTACCCTGAGAAAATGTTTCAATCCACTCGCACTTTGCATTTTATTTGGTCTAACAACTGTAGTCAATTTAGACACACTTTTTTTAATAATGTGTGTTTTTGTGTTCTTAAACTCATTGAATCACATATAGCCCCTGTGAAACATAAATAGAAACCCTATTGGAGCTGTAGTTTATTTGCCAAACTTTGATAACCAGCTATCTCATTTGTTTACTCAAAAACAGAATACCACTCCTACCTTTAGGAGGATTGTTTCATTAAAAATTTACGTCTATAAGCGAAAGGCCACGGGAGTGACAAAATGCTGACAAATTTTTCAAAATGTGAGCTTTTGTCACTTTTTTGAGCTTTTGTCAAAATTTTGTGACCTGGAGCAGCCAGGAAAAAAAGTTGACAAAAGTTGACAAAATTTGACGTTCGTGAAAAAGCGTAAACAAACAGCTATTTGGCGCAGTTGTGACCCATTGTTATGATAATAATGCTAAAATGCATGATTCTAATTGATTTATGTACCTAGTTAGTGCTTCTTAAACAAAATATCGATGATATTCAGATGTTGGAGCTTTTTGTCGTTCTTGTGTATGTTTTAGGTGCGGCCACGAGAAAAGCTCTTTTTTGCAGTTGACAAGCAATTTTGACAAAGTTGAAAAATTTTTCAACATTTTTTCAGCCCCGTGGCCACGCGCTATATGAGTAACTTGTTGTCAAGTTGTACGCCTTCACAGCCCGTGAAAAAACATTTCTCATTGTGTGTAGGCGTTTTGAAAGATCTCTTCTATATTTATAATAATTGCCTAACCGATTAGTATATTCATGCACCTAAAATAATCATCTGTTCGCCTATAAGGAATCATTACAGATTTTTTGCACTCTCTGATATGCTTTTAAACAATACAATTAGGAAAACATCTATATAGTCTGTTTCTGAGGTACGCAGTTAACTTTCGTGGATTTGGTGAAACGCGTAATTACAAATTTCATCCAAACTGTTTATATGTCAAATCGATACAATTTGCTCCTTGAGCTTTCCAATGCTAAAAACAATAACATTTGTCTAAAGCAGCGGTCGGCAAACTTTTGAGGCAATGGGCCAACTTTAGTAAATGATCGAGTGCCGCGGGCCAGGAGAATGCGGTTTTTTTATTATTGCGCTTAAATTATTACATTTTATTCTTTTAGAAACATTTTAGGTATTATTGTTGTTTTTCTGTAACTATATCATCCTAGTATGGTGCAAAATTAAAGATACCTTCTTTAAAAACCAATTGTAATTTTTAATCACTTTACAATCAGCAATAGATGGCCAAAACTTTGATCAGTCAAAAAACTACAAAAAGAGATCAATATAGCTTCTTGAAGACCCCTTCTTCCCACGCCGTAAAAAAAATTGAAGATATTCCGGGGATGATACAAAAGTCTGAAAGGCTGAAAAATTATCGAAGCAAACATAGATTCAGTAAAACATTTTAAAAATGCTTTATGGACAAGTCATGCCATGTCAGATAAATTGATAACTGATTCCTTATGAAAAAGCTCTTTGGCAATCGTTGTACTCGTAAACAGCAACAGTGTGGAATCGTCGTTCTCGTTAAAACAACAAGGGTTTTTTTATTATATGTTTTTGCTTTCAAATACGATCAAAAATATCCCTAAACAAATTTAAAGAAAAACCCACTGATTTGTGTGAAATTAAGAATAACGATTAAAACATAACAAAACAAATATCTCGTGAAAATGTATGGAGCTGTTTCACTATATTTAAAACATTGTTTTGCATGCTTTGCGTTGGCGAAAGTCAAATGCTCTCCCATCGCAAAGTCGCATGCAAAACTTTGAATAAATTTATTGCAACCAGTCTTTAGTGCATCACATCAATATAAAATTTCGTGTGCGATTTCCTTCAAACCGAAAGTCGTATTGTCGTGTTGAAACAATGTTAACCGTTATGTAATTTAACGTTGCATTTACAAAATTGACCAATTCATGGGATTATCATAGGATTATCTTCACCCGTTCTAACTAATTGTTAATTGCACTTTGAATAGTAGTATCCCATGAGACAACAGGCAACCTCTATCAGTCACTTCACCTTGACACCTCTATCAGTCAAACTCTAACCATGATGACCAAAAAAGTAAACCAACCAACTTAGAAGCGTGCGTGATCAACGAATGACACCCCGTAGCGTCTTAAATGGACTGCATACAGAAGTTTTTCGTCGCATGATAACGTTTCTGCGTTTTGGTCACCAACATCTTGACATTGTTAGGCAACCATCAAAGCATCGCAAGAGAGCCCAGGTTAATTTTTGAGGTTCCAAAAAAGCTAAAAATGAAGACAGAGGTACAAGTGGCTCCATTACTGGGTTATCTGGGCCGGGAGATCGATGCAACCCGCCAAACAGTGAAATAGTACTTGGGAAACATAAACACATATATCAGGAAGCAGAAATCGCGTCCACTGATTTCGCAATGGCAAACAGTGACGCCAAAACTTAATGCATTCGTATTAGGTGAGTTTCGGCAAAATTTCGACATGAAACCCTAGCTCTACTCTAACAATTCTGTCGCGAAAACTTAGGATGCCTATAGGCATGTATTCGTCCATCGTGGAGAAAATTCCGAATAATTGATGAACAGCAACTCCCAAAGTCTTAGATTTATTTGTCCAAGGAAGCTTAAATAACTACCTTTCAAATGATGTACATGTAAAGAAATTATCTCTCCTAGTTTTTGTTCTACAGCCAGCCGAAAAAAGGCTATTGTTTCCATGTAAACGTTACGGGGATATTGATCACGAGTTCGAACATACCAAACGATCCGTCATTCCATAGTACTTTAACTAAAGTTGAAAGAGTACGATGGTATAAAATGTTATTCTAAAAGATATACAGTAATGTGTATACGAATAGTTTCTTTCCATCTTTCAAAATCAGTCAAAACCTTTCGCGGAATGTTGCGGCCGGCCGCATTTGGCCCCCGAGCCGGACTATGCCGAACGCTGGTCTAAAGTGATTCTCCAAGGGATGGACAACATAGAGAAAAATTCATGATAAGGAAAAATTATCAAAGTGTTGAAATGGAGTCTGACTGACATTGAAAAAATCTAACATCCATTAACCGATGTTTTTGTTAACTGCCATTCTAAAATGTATGAAATATGGAAGATACAAAAATATATGGAATATGAGAGGACTTTCCAATCTAAGGAACTAACGATAACGCTATATGAACAAAAATAAATAAACATAAATACTATGTATTTTATTTTCATTAAAGAGCACCATCTTGAATTTTACCTTGTTCTTCTTATTCTTCTTTGACACAACAACCGCTGTCGGTCAAGGCCTGCCTGTACCTACTAATGAAGTGAGCTTGGCTTTCAGTGACTTATTGTTACCATAGCAGGATAGCCAGTCCTACGTATGGGGGCACGGTCTATTCGGGTCTTGAACCCATGACGGACAAGTTGACGACTGTACCACTAGACCGGCCTTACCTTAATCCGGCCATAGACCGGAATTTTACCTTAATTACTTATAATATGATTTCGAACCTCTCTCTTCTCCTGTCTAACAAATCATTACGTTTCTTTTGGCCATCATTCGGCCGTTCCCTACGAGAACAATTTGACGAGTGTTGCCTAATGCCTATGCTGACAAACAGTTAAACCCATCGCAAGTACCCTATATATATATATATATATATATATATATATATATATATATATATATATATATATATATATATATACATATATATATATATATATATATATATATATATATATATATATATATATATATATATATATATATATATATATCATCTGGGAGATACTGTTGCTCTACACTCAATTCACGCGTGAATTTTGTCAATTTCAGAAAATATTATAGAAAATACAAAAACAATATACAATGGCTCAACATGAATCAACATGACGAAAAAACTACACTTTATACTATATCTTTCCAAATTTTAGATTTATAAACATATGTTTTAGTTATTTATATGCATATATGCATATGTATCAGCACATTAGCGGTAATGGAACCAATTATTTAATGCTTTATACCATTTATGCAGAAAAGAGTCTCCCGCCACTGGATTCAACTCGTTATGCGAGGTTCTCCTGTATTTTTTTTTTCGTAATGATTTACACATTCATCAAACCATATAAGTATGTAATGTAGTGATTCATTCAACTACATTACTACTACTACTGCTCTAAAATGTATAACTATTGTCTGCTAAAATATGATACACATGATTATGAATAATAAATATTTTTCACGAAAGCTTCATGAGGGTCGTTAACTTTCTTATAAAACATTTAATAACCAAGACCATATTTACTCTAAGACAGGGCTCTCCAAACTTTTCAGCACGCGGACCGCATTGCTTCAAAAATAACTATGTTGAGGGCCATTTGACGCTACCTTTACATGATGAGTGAACGTTTAAATCTCGTTTTTACAACAAAATACTAACGATACTTGTACAGTTTCGTGTTACTAAAGCTTGATTTTTGTCTAAGAAAAATAAAAAATACATTTTTATTTGAATATCTCATAATAGCGTAATATTTATATTAACTCTGACAAAGTCATCGTGGGTCGCATTATAAGCTCTTGAAGGCCGCATGCGGCCCGCGGTTCTATAAGATTTATCAAAAATATACACATCAACAACATGTAATTTTTAATATTTACAAATAACAACAAAACCTCCTGAATAAAACAACACAACTTCTCTAAACATATTCGTAAGCAATACCAGCATGTGAAGAAAATTGTTTTTGAGGTCTAAATAAACAATAATTTAAAGTATTAAATAGCCTGCATAATTGGTTAAACAGGGCGTGACCAGTGATGGCGTTACTTACTTGACAACGTGTCAAAATTGGTTTTGGTATCAACCCATTTTCCTTACTTAACAATGGTCTACTTCAGATTTTGAAAATGATTCAAAACATTAAAGAAAACGTATATGCACCCATTTTTGTTGCGAATTATAATTATCT
Source organism: Anopheles coluzzii (assembly GCF_943734685.1). Classification (NCBI taxonomy): domain Eukaryota; kingdom Metazoa; phylum Arthropoda; class Insecta; order Diptera; family Culicidae; genus Anopheles; species Anopheles coluzzii. The sequence continues at coordinate 58,566,259 of NC_064670.1, forward strand.
GAAACAGTTGAAACCACATCACATTTACAGCTAAGATCCGTAGTAAATTTTTCAATTAAAAAAATTGGATGTTAATTCGAATGTAAAAGTTAATCTAGTTAAAAAAATATTATTGTAGTCATTGAAGCTATAGTCAAACTACTTTTATGAGAACAAATCAGTTGTGTTGATAAAGTATCGCAGGCCGTACATGGAATCATGATAGGCTCGCCAATTTAACTAGAGAGTTACTTCTAAGTTAACCATAACCATTCTAAGTCAGAACCTATAATACTGTTCTCGTACTGACCATTGATATTCCGTTTACATGGTAAAACAAAGTAAGTCTGATAAATTGGTAAAAGATGCGCGGTCATGCCGGACTGTACAGGCTCTCGAGACTCAGTACCACGCAACCAGATAGTCAGTCCTTTCTAAGAGAGGACGATCCATCCTGGTCTTGAACCTATAACGAGCATGTTGTTAAGTCTTGCGAGTGAGCTGTAAGCTGTTTGATTGAATATACACACCTATTTGTACTGAAAAAAATATACTGAAAGAAGCTACAGCTGAATTTAGAAACTGTTCTTTTATAATATATAAAAAAAAATCAACTTCGTCAATGGCCACATCCATACGTAGTATTATTCAAAGCAGCAGCCCTAACAAAATCACATCTATCGATCGATTCCCATCAGGATCGTCGTCAAATTGACGATCATATATATCTCATGTTAGCAATAATTCTAAACGACCGCTTATTTTCCACTAAAAGTAAGCAACCGCTGAACAATAAACGACTAAACGGTCACACGAATGTAGACCTTTTTTAAGAGCGAAAATTTGTATGAAGAATTCTAAACCAGAGAAGAATTGCGAAGCAAATTTACTTGTGAACAGGGGGTTCCTTTTCTAGGGGCCTCATGCAGCTGCTTAGTTTGCGAACTACTTAATCCCTGATAATCAATCACCTATTGTGAAGCGCTCGCTTGTTGGATCAATTAAAACCTTCATACAAACGGGATTTTTTTTGCTTAAACTAGCTGTTTTCATGTTTTTATTGAGTTGTGGTGATCATTTTCATGAAATAGTAGTGATATCAGTGCAATCAATGTATTACGTCGTTCAATAAATGAAAAAATACAAAATATTTAAATTTTGACCATTTTGATTCCGTCCTTCAAGTCCATTTTTTTATCATTCTTAGCCATATCTGTAAGAAAATGATTGAAAATGATGATTGGAAAAAGATTAGTGGTGAACGGACCGTATCGTCTGTCGAGGCTTTATTAATTTACTACAATTAATATTCATTTGGCGTTCATTTGCATCATCAGCAATTCACACTCCTTGATGACAAAAAGTAGCATTCTATTACTACAATCTACGATAGTCTTCTCCAATTGTCCTGTCCAATCGACGTATTTTGAATAATAAAAAAATTCTAATAATTTGGCTACTTGCAAAACATCTCATCCAAGTGCAAGGCATTCATTCTGCGTACCTCGCATGTGCGGTCTTAAAGTCAACCTATAATTGTTGGCGTACTTGTAACAATGAAAACAACCCGATTAAATGCTCCACAACCATTCTACGACAAAACATATCTTCGTATCGTATATTATATTTTCAAAAACAAAATACGATTAATACAGAACCAAAAATATAAATAAAATTAAAGCCAAACTAAACCCACTTAAAACAGATTTTTTTTTTTTCAATATTTTGGGAAGGGCTCTAATCACCATGATCGTAAAATAGTGACATAGAGATAGCTATATCGATTCTTTGCTCTTTGATTTATTTGATCTACCGATGTCGTTGATTACGGATGCGTTGATCCTTGAGTCATAAGTAGAAAACCTTTTGGTCTGTATATGTGTATGTTTTTTTTACATGGAGGGGGAATCTTCTTAGACATCGCATGGTGTTGACGTGGATTCTTACCCAGCAAACCACCTCCTTGGGCCCCAGGTGAAGCCTTTGTCCACAAAAACCCATGATATATGTGAGGAAAAAATAAACCCACATTGCTAGCAGTCCCGTGATGGCGATGGCTTTCAAGATAGGATGAACATTGTACAATCGAGGATTAGACGGCGGATCTCTTTCATCCAAAAAAACAATATCAAATTCTGATTCTTCGTTCCGTTTCACGCTATACGCTGGATGCAAATTCTTCCTTTAAACTTGAATCTCCTACGAGCACTGAAAATACGAACTCAAAGCTAAGCCATTTATTTTCCTATCTACCTACGTTAAACGAATTCTCACCGATCTTGTGGACTTTATTCCATTCTTCTTTTTTCTTTCCTGCATTTTGGAATACTTTCCACATTCTTTCTGTAGCAGTAACATCAACCACTAATGGGATGGGGATGAACACACACACACACACACACACACACACACACACACACACACACACACACACACACACACACACACACACACACACACACACACACACACACACACACACACACACATCCCTTTACTTCCCCTTCTTCGTTTTGACTATTCTTACGTAAGTTGATGGAAGACATTTTGTTCCATATCGCGTTAATAAATGTCCAGACAAAACACTTACTAACGAGCTTATGTTTCAAAGAAAAAGATTCTGATCATTAAAATGCTTATTCTATTCTTACAGGGTCTCCCAACTCACTTTCAAATTTAAACATTGTTCTTCACCGCGTGCAAAATGTTATTCCACTTCATTCTGATATTTCCTTTCCATCATGATAATTTTTCATTTCTTCTGCATGATATTTAATACTTCAACGGTTTGCTGCCAACGTTTTTCACTAGGGTTTAAGTGGAATCTCTTCATTCGTTGACAAGTGAAGTGTTGAAAATCATGCTAAAAAAAATAAAAATTATTATGATGGAAATGAAATATCTCACTTATATGGAATAACTTCTTACACGTGAAAAACAATGTTTAAATGCCAAGGGACATTTCCGCACTCACAAGTGTAAATTTTAATTTCACTAGCGCATCTGGTGGCGTCCAGCGCAAGCTAGAGGTCGGTATAATGTATGAATCAAAATTATTCTTACTTGATGTCTTATTATGTTTCGACCATGCATCTATATACCATTTGAAATGTTGATCAACGTCCATAAATTGCTACGTTAAATGTTGTTGTAGGACAAATCGCGTCAGTAATTGTGGCATTCTTGGCGCATTTGCCCTTTTATTGTGGTTTTGTCCCAACAAAAACATCGCCTCATCTGACCGTTCAAATAGACATAGAGCGTCAACGTCTCATGCGACAAAAGGTAGCTCAATTTTACAAACAGAGCTACTTGTCTCGTGTGATATTTCTGCTTCATGCGAAACAATCCAATGATTCAGTTTATTTACGAGCCAGATTAATGCCAAACGCTAAACATAATTTTGAACAAAGTTCAATATAATTTTTTCGTGTGTTTTAAAATTGATTGACAGGGTTAAATGAGCTACTTTGATCATCGCGGAGTGGAACTTTGTATCAAAAACCAGAAAAAATTAGCTACTTTTTGTAGCACGAGACGTTTTCGCACTATGTCTTTTTGAACGGTGACATTCGTTGGAACCTTAACCGTATTAATGCACGATGCGCAATCTCAGATTGCGCATATATTTGTTTTATTAAAACATAAGTCATTTTGCGTAGCCAACCCTGAGCTATAAACGTCATTTCCATATATTTTCATATTGCACCAAGATTGCGCATAAATTTTCAAGATTATATGTCGGAGATATATATATATTTTTTGACAGATAAATATATCAAACCCAAGGATAATGTATTTAGAAGGTTGATTTTTATCGCTTTTGCTGGGCGACATTGTGGGGGACATCTGTCACTCTCTGCATACAAATTTCATTACCCCGCACCAGCCCTTCCCGATTTTTATACCGGAGCCCCCAGAAGAGAAATGTCAAGTCGAGAAATTTTGCTCTGAACAACTTCACCTTGTCATTTATAACACCTTGATCATATGACTCTAGATAGTCGAAGTCTTTACAGAGAGAGTAAGCCTCTGAATACGCTGTTTCAAACAATCGTTTGAACAACATAGAAGGATACATCCCCTCTCGCAAGAAGAAGAAGAAGAAGAAGAAGAAGACCCGTTTGAAAGATAAATATATGCGCAATCTGAGATTGCGCATCATCTATTGCTACGGTAAGGCAAGATAATTGTGCTGTCACCTTTCACATTTAATATTTAATTTATTGATTTTCTTGGCTTTATCCGAAAGAATCCTTCGTTGTTTCCCATTTTTGTTGTTTTTGTTCAACATCATTGGAAATTCAATTCGCTCTATCGACGTTGACAGAAAAAAAATCTACTTGGGAGCAAATCGGAAAAGACCATGCCGAATTTAGATTTTTCGACTGGCATCCATCTATCAAACTTTGTTTGAAGGATAGATTCCAAAATCGAATGACAGAATTTTCCTCCGTTTAATAAGGCCTGTTTCGTCGCGAATAGTTTTCGGATAAAGTTTCCTTTTCTTTCTTTGGTTTTTGCTGCTAATAATTACCGAAGCCGTTGTAAGAAATTGCTGGTGATGAAGAGAGGGAAAAAGCCTTTTCGCATCCTATTTATTAATTTATGATCGATAGAGATGTGTACATCAACGGGCGCGGATGTGATCCGATCCGCAGTTCAAATCTGCACGATTCGCGTAGCTGCTCGAACATCCTCCCCACCTTGACGAATGTCAACAAAAAGTTGCTTCCTAGACTACACGTGGTTTTCGCTATCAGTTCTGAGCGGTAAAACGCATATTTTCGTGATCGGTCGCGTAATTATTCCCTTAGCCGTCTTAAGCGTAACGACGCGTACTATCTTGTCTTCACCGGGATGGATTTCAACGATACGCGCGAGAGGCCAACGAGTGGTGGGTACCCGGCAGGCAATTGACAGCTAAACTGACGGCGCCGGAGGAGGAGAAACGGGCGCCCAACCGTGCATGGCTCAGGCGCCCAACGGAAGACATGATTGGGCGTGGGGGGTACGGATGAAACGGACCTCCCGTTCTTTCGTGTATTATTTACATTCGTTTATCCGTGTATTTCTTTCATTCGGGTTGTATATCAACACAGCTTATTTTCAAATTGACCGTTACTTTATTGAAAATAAAATATTCTAAAAATACACTATTTTTCATACAAACCTTATTTAGCGCACGAAAACGTTTATCACGCAGCAGCATTCACCTGTAATTAAATTAAAACATAAAACATCAAATAAGTAAAGAAAGTTATTTGCGTTTCACACAAATTAAGCGTTGAGAATGCTATACATTACCATTAATTATGAGAAGCCAAAACAACATGTTTGTTTAATTGAACATGTTCAAACAATTTGTTGTCGTCATCGAGGACTAAGCCAGCTTCATCGTTTTGACAGCATTCCATCACCCAGATGTGATTGTCCTTCGTGATGAAGTGTAACTAGCCGACCGTACATGGTATGGCATTGATGAGAACGGCTTATCTGAAACTAAAGAAAGAAGAATAATATCAGTCAAGTGCATTTCATGCTGATCGTTCGTGATCGTTTCTTGTATGTATAAAGGAATAAGGGCGACATTTTTACATATTTTTTTCATTTGCACGCTTCCTACCCGTACCAGTGTAACCGGTGCTAGCGGACGAGCTAACACCCAATACTATGCCATAGATTTGGGCGCGGTTGCTGCCTACCTGTGGGCCCGGTATGTTTTTACAATCTCGGAACGTCACCTCTGTGGCCCAAACATCTGTGCTAGCATTTTCAGAGCGCAAGTATCGCCTTGCAATCCTAACGCGGCTACCACGACCATTCGTTCGGCGTACGTTTGCTGCAGGTGGTTGCTGTCCGCTTGGGCTTGGGTCAATATGCTGCGCTTCGTGCGGTGGTGATGATCTTGATGTTACCATTATCACTGCGACTTCCGGACGGTTGTGAGAGCCAACTGTAATTCTCACAGCACAGCTGAAATAGAAAATATAAGAGAAAAATATTGTTAGTGTAGCGCAATCCATGTAAACCATTAATTTTAATTATATCGTCAATTTGTCTTTCTCTTACATTTTACACTGACGCTAATTTCGGTAGCTTAGGTAAGCTAACAGTACGACGATGATCTGGATACCGCCAATTACCGGCTCGTAGATGCGTGAACGCATTCATCATCACTGAAGATTTTGTACCTCCATAACAGTCCGCCTCAGACGACGAAATTATTAGCAGTTGCGATCTCATACACGACGCCTAAACGCGATGAGAAAAAACACATCAAAAACGTTTTAGATGAAAAATATAATGTCGGTGTAGCTTAATAAACATTAAAATGAAATATTTATTTTGCTTTTACGCACGGCATATTAGCTGAAATGAAAAATAAACATTGTTAACCAGTTTATAAAACTGTCTTTTTATTACTTTAGATACTATCAGACTTACTTCAACTTTGCTTCAATTTAGCACGGTGGCCGGTGACCCACGGGGTTTTCCGCTGTTTCCAGTTTGTGGTAGTCCGGTGGTTTTTATAGAGCAGTGACTCCCACATTCTCCAGACGGTGCCGGAGGATGAGGAATAGAAACACCAAGAATGGGGACATAAAATGCGGGTATGTGATAAGTACAGTATCGGACAGAAAGATAGGGCATTGGGTTTTTAACGCACCGTGCACCCGTTGGGCCAAGTTTATGTGTGGTTTGTATGTGTTTGTGTTTTTGTGTGTGTGTATGTGTGTGTATGTGTGTGTGTATGTGTGTGTGCATGTGTGTGTGTGTGTGTGGATGTATGTTTGAATGTGTATTGATGTGTGTGTTTGTTTCACAAGTAGGTCGTTTCGGATAGATTTGTAAGTAGCTTTTTTGTGTTTTGGGTTAGGTTTTTGGTGTGATAAGCAGGACCACCGCCCTCGCGATCAGTGTGTTTTCGATATATTAACAATGTTACGGTCTTCTTTCGCCGTGGTCTTCTGAGGACGTCCGGTTGACTTGCGCGTTTCGGTTGTCCAAGCGCGTTTCAGTTGTCTAAGCACGTTTCGGTTGTCCGAAGCGCGTTTGCCACAAAAGTGCGCGATCGTTCCATTACGAACTCGATCCTTTTGCGCTTAATGCCAGCAGCAGCCATTCGCTTTTACATATGGCGCTGATAATCGGTACAACGTTTACCTCGACCCATTGTTACTAACATTGCTTGCTTGGACCGTCAAGAACGCGCTGGTTAAAAACTTGGACACGGCTGATCCCGTGCTCTGCCTGCGTTCTACTTCTATACGCGATGAATTACATCGTTGTCGAGCAGCGAAAACATCGCATGGATAAAAACTATCAACGACTACGCGAGTAAGCGTCTTCCCTTCAAAATCGAGAACAGAATACTGCCGCGCTCATGAAACAAAACGCCCATTGAAATGAATAACTGCGCGCCAGCTCAATGCACGCACAAAGTTTCCCATGCGCACACAACGTTCAACGCAAAGATGCACGCATGCCTTTCAATGGCGTGCACTGGAGAAACACCTGTGAGGGAATGCCGAGTTCATTGCTATTGTGCGCGTGTCCATTTCGCACCGGTGTCGCGTTCACATTCATGAAACAGCACACCTGCGTTTTCGTCCGAGGAACAAGCGCTGCTGTCGATGCAAACTTTAGTTTTTATCCAAGTGTAAACGCACAATGTTTCACATGATAACACACATAATAAGAATAATTTCAACGCAATATGACATCATGGCAAGCTATGTTTTTCAGACACAAACACGCGCACTTGCAAATACACATTAAAAAGCACACTCTCTTTCTACTACTACACACACACACACATGCACACACACACACACACACACATACACACACAAACACACACATACACACACACTCACACACATACACACACACATACACACATACACACACACAAACACGAGTAACGTGGCAAAACAAGTGCACGGTGCATTGAAAAAAAAGGGTCCTATCTTAATGTCCGATACTGTAGCTTCGTCAGTCAGATGTACCAGTCCGTGTTGTTGGACAACTTCCGACGACAAGTGCAGTGCCATCGGTGGTTCCGGTTGCAATTCCTCGTGCTATCCGTCCTCCCAGATTGCCGGTCCGTGTTGTTGTACAACTTCCGACAACAAGTGTAGTGCCTTCGGTGGTTTCAGTGGCCGGTCAGCGCGAGTCAACAAAGAATGCCAGTCCGTGTTGTTGAACAGCTGAAGGTAACGGATGAAGTGTCAGCGCTGGTCTCGAATGCCGGTGATGGTAATCATCATCGGTCAACATTACCTGGTGTTCCTGCACCATTCCGTCCGTTAGGCCAGCAACATGGACAGCAACCGTCAACTAGTACTGCTGCGCCATCAGTGGTACCGGTTGTTGATGCTCTACCGCAGGAATCAGGCATGAAGATCGGTAGACAACAGGCATTGGCGGGATCTGCAGTACCATCGATTGCATCGCTTGTCGAAGTTCATGCTCCGAAGAATCAGCGTGGTATGATGTCCGCTGTTGTAAGACAACAATTACCCTCCAGTGCTTCTGCATCGGTGATAGCGGCTGCTAGAGGATCTGTTTGTATTGTGAGCCGTACACCAGCCAAAATGATCAGCGTTAATGTTTGATGGGACTTTTCTTGCACGGTGTAGCTGGGAAGGATCGTCAGGAAAAAATAGCTTTTAGTAACTACCCAAATACAGTGCTTATTTAAGTCTATCGCCACAAACCACGTGGGAATAGACATAGATATAGAATATGATAAAGAATATTTAAAAAGAAAACTGACACATGCACCGGCAAGAGTAAACATACAGGGAAATGTTAAAACAAGCTGCCATAGAAGGAAGAAATAAACATATATTTATTTAGTTAAATCGCTCTATTTATAGTTGCTGTATATATATATATTACATATTATTTATTGATAAACACATTGCTTTTCCATTTTTATTAATTGTAATGTCCTATTGATACTATTGAAACAACTAGCACTAAATGACCGATAAAAACATTTTCTAACTACTAAATAAAACTAACTTTTCATTTATTTGACTATAACTAATTTAATTTATTTTTATAATCCCGCTACTTAACACCGTATCCCGCGATCACCGACACCAGAATGGCCTTTTTTCGCCATCGCTTCGCTCGTCTCGATTGCTTCTCACTCTCTTCTCATAAAATGTTCTCGCTGAGTGTCAGCCGCCCGAACATGCCGCCGATGCCGCCTTCAGCTCCATCTACACGTAGCCGGTTGTGTAGAGAACTTGTTGCGGCTAAGGTCGCTACATATCATTACACTTTTTTTTTTTTTAACGAAAGTGCTGCAAGAAAATTTTTTATAGTGCCGTTTTTTCATGCAAATCGATATCGCCTTATCAATTGATATCTCTGGGTTTCGCATCATTTCCGCCTGAACGACCCTCGTGGTGCAGTCTCGCTATTAATCATCTGAAGTTGCTCGTACTCGCAATATACGTAAATAGTGTCGTTTGGGGTTTGAATGTAATATTATCGTACCCTAAATTTTACTAATTTGACCTATTTCGTATTTCAGATGTTCTGTTCTGGCTTGGGGACTTATCGCTTATAACAAACGCTGGGGGAACAATTCGGTTTCTATCAATCATTCAACCTCATCCGCTCAACCTCGCCAGCTCAACCTTTCATTTCGCGTGCCTTGTTTAGTTTAGGAGTTGTTTTAACATGCCTTTTATGCCGTGTGCTTTTCGTTGGTGCCTTCAGTGTTGATATGTGTTTGCGCTTATAGTGTGTATCGCTAGGGAATGTGTATCGATTGCTCACGGGAATGTTAGCTATAGTCGCCTTTAGCTTTTTTTTTTTTTTTTTTTTTTTTTTTTTTTTTTTTTTTTTTTTAAATCCTTATTTCTATTTACAAAAATTTCTATGTATAGATATATATGAAAACTCTATAACTAAACTTATTCGCGAATTTATGATACTACGATTGAAAATTTTGCTAATTATAAGGTGTTCATATATATCTATTTACAAATCTACTTGTTGTTTGTTAGACTAACTTAACCTAGGTTATTATTATTATTTTTTTTTTTTGAATGCCTTATGTTACTCGTTAAACTTTTTTAACCTATTATTATGAACCTTTTCTATTTTTCTTCCGTTCCTTATTTCGCAAGTTTGCTCGCTCGGTATTCCTACCACTTCATAAGGCCCTTTCCAGATACCCTGCAATTTTTGTCCAACCCCCGTCTGATTATTCCTAACTAATACCATTTCTCCCCACATGGGTTGCCAATCAATCGCATTCCTATCATATTTCTCCTTGCGTTTCTCTTTTGAATTTATCAAATTATTTCTTGCTATTGAATGAATCTCTGTTAGTTTTGTAATAAGCTCTTCGCAAAAATCACTATATAATTTTTTCCTATTCTTTTCTTTATAAATTGAAGTTGGAAGTCTAGCTTTTCTCCCGAATACTAATTCATAAGGAGTAAATCCCGTAGACGAATTTATACTTGTGTTGTATTCCATTGCAAAATATGGCAACACACTGTCCCACTGTTGATAATTTTTGCCCACAAATTGTCTCAAATATATTTTGAGTTCCCTGTTGGCCCTTTCTACTAAATTTGCCTGTGGGTGGTATGCTGATGTATTTATTTTTTTTATTTTTAAGATCTTGCATGTTTCTTTCATAATCTGACTCATGAAATTTGTGCCTTGGTCCGTTACTATCTCTACTGGAGCTCCATAACGGCAAATAACCTCCTCAACAAACGCTTTTGCCACCGTTGTTGCTTCTTGGTTTTCCAGGGCTGTTACTATTAAATATCTACTAAGATCGTCTTGAATGACTAATCCATACTTGTTCCCTCTCTCTGATTCCGGCAGAACAACAATATCCATGAACATTTTTTCAAATGCCTGTTTTGACGTTGTTGTTATCTGCATGGGAATTTTATTGAACCGGCCAATTTTATTCAATTGACACGACTTGCAACCTTTAACGTGTCCCTCAATGTCTCTGTCCATTCCCTTCCAGAAAAACAACTCCTTGATCCTCTTCTTCATCCGTCTCACTCCCACATGTCCTCCCAATGGGGCATCATGAAATTCATGAAGCACAGTATTTATTTCGCTTCTCTCAATTTCAATCTTATCAGAAAATGGGTTGTAGTTCTGGAATTTGGTTACGACAGTTTGTTTAACTTTTTCTAATTGCTCTTTTCTCTTAGCTTCTTTTTCGCTTGTTTCCTTTTCCAAATCAATTTTCATTAAGTTTTCCCAGTGATCATCTTGTAAAGTAGTACTCTTACTTGCTTCTATTCTCTCTTCCCCGTTATCATTGTTAAGTTCGAGAACTACTTTTTTTTTCGTTTGCCCGCGTGTTACCACTGCAACTGTATTATTTACTTCCTCATCATGTTCGTTCTCTTTAACCTCGGGAAGCCGTGATAGGAAATCGGCAACTATATTCTCTTTACCTTTCTTATACCGAATTTCACACTCCAACCCTTGCAGTCTCAATCTCAGTCTAGACAAAACTGGAGAATTTTCCTTGAGACGCCAAATGGATACTAATGGCCTGTGGTCGGAATAAATAATAAATTTTTGACCATAAATATAATGTTTAAAATGGTCAACTGCCCAAACAATAGCTAGAAGCTCCTTTTCAATCGGGTGATACCGCTTTTCTGCTCCTACCAGAGTACGACTGGCATATGCAATTGGGCGTTCTATTGTTTTTTCATTTGTTAATACTGCTCCTAGAGCATAATCGCTGGCATCAGTAGTTATAACAAAAACATCTCCAAAATCAGGACGTACTAACAAAGGCTCAGAAATAAGCAAACTTTTTAATTTTGTAAATGCCTCATCACATCTTTCGTTCCATATAAATTTCACATTTTTCTTCAATAATTCATGTAATGGTTTACGTATATCAGAGACGTTCGGGATGAATTTTCCATAAAAATTAATAGTTCCTAAAAATGAACGTACTTCTTTAAGATTTTTTGGCGTTTGCATATTTAAAATTGCCTTTACATTTAATTGTGTTGGTTTGATGCCTTTTTCATTGATTGTGTGACCTAAATAAGTAATCTCTGTGTGAAGCAGTTTACATTTTACCGGTTCAATTTTTAAATTATGGCATTTCAATGCTTCTAATACTTTAGCTAAAGTATTGATATGCTCCTCTACTGTATCCCCAAATACAACGATGTCATCTAAATAGACAAAGGCTTTAATGGGTTGAATTGTGTAGAGCACCGTGTTCATAAGTTTTTGAAACGTAGCCGGGCTATTTTTGAGCCCCATTGGCATCCTTAAGAATTCATAATGCCCCTTAGATGTTGAAAAGGCGGTTTTTTCAGCATCTTTTGGCGCTATAGGTATTTGAAAAAACCCTGACTTTAAGTCAATTGTTGAAAATATTTTGCTGTTACCAATATTGTCCATTATATCATCAATTCTAGGAATCGGATATATGAATGGTTTAGTGATAATATTTAGCGCACGGAAATCAACGACAATCCGATATTTTTTTTGATCGTTTTCGGATTTTTTTGGTATGCACATTACCGGCGCATTCCACGGGCTTTTGCTAGGCCTGATTATATGCTGCTTTAACATTTCTTCTATTTGTTCTTCCATGATCATGTTTAATGCTGTTGGGAACCTGTATTGCCTTTTAAATATCGGGATATTGGAACTAGTTTCGATTTCATGTGTCGCTGCTTGAGTGTATGTTAATTTATCTCCCGGGAGGTAGAATATATCACTGAAGTCAGCAATAATTTTGTTTGTGCTGATTTTTGTTGCATTATTTAAATGATTTAAATTGATTTTATCCATCAATTCCTTATACCTTTCTGAACCTACTAATTCCCTATCTTTGCTCGTTTTAACTACGTCGCAATCTGCGAGTTGCTTCTCTATGTGTGGGAGCAATTCGAAATTTCCTTTTTGAGTGTTATCACTGTTTTCAAAAAGGGTACCGTCTATTTGCTCTAATTCTTCCATATTTTTTTTTTATATTCTCGTCTGCGGTATTTAATGGTTCAGTATTTAATGGCTTCTTCAGATAAATTATTTGAAAATTCGATCCGATGCACATTGTATATTTTTTTAAAAAATCTGCTCCAATTATAGCTGGAACGCTAAGTTTTTCTAGTATATAAAATTTTATAGGGTATACAAAATTGCCAATATGTAGTTTTAAAAACATGGACCCTTCAGTATTTGATAAGGATCCATCGAAACTTGATAAAGTTACTTTATCATTGTGATTCATAAAATCTAAACCTAGCTCTTTTGCTATATCCAAACTCAAGGCGTTGAAACAGGCTCCCGAATCAATTAAAAAATTCACCATTTTCTTATTTACATTTTGCGACAAAATTTTAGCCATTAACCTACCGTCTCTAGTGCATTCAATATTAAGCGGTTCACATTCATCTATGGGAGTACTGTGTAGTGTTTGCTTCGTCTCCTTACACGTCTCTGTTTGTAAACCAACAGAAAACATGTTATTTTGTTTTAAGGGAACACTAGTTTTAGTGTTAAAATCAACTAGTGTTCCTTGTATCAGTTTTTTGTATGCATGTTTTGATATGCTTGCTTTTGGTAAGTATATTGAGAAGGCCCTTGTGAAAATTTATGTGCATAGTAGTTTTGTGATGATGGTGGACAGGTGTTTTCATAATGGTGTTGTGGTGGTTGTGTGTACTGATTTCTATTTTGGTAATAGTGTTTTCGTGGATGTTGTGTATAATTATTTTTATAAGATGCAAAATATCTATTTGGCTGAGCTAAACTACTGTTGAAGTAAGTGTTATTTTGGTTATGTGTAGTGCTATTATGTTGTGGTTGACCATCATAATTGAAGTTAGTGTTATTTTGGTTATGTGTAGTGCTATTATGTTGTGGTTGACCAAAATCACAGGTATCTAAATTGTTAGTGTTGTTATGATCGCAGCGTGAGGCACTACTATTATTCATTAGTGTATAGGGCTGGTTTCCTCCATACGTTGTGTTGTGGCCCATTGAACGATTATTAAAACTATTGTTTTGACTCGCATTGTAGGTCTCATCATATTCATTATTTGGTACCGGTGTTTGCGAGCGATTTAGTCTAGCCTCAATTTTCCGAATATGTTCGATTTGAACAACTTCATCTTCCAGGTATTCCAACAAGTCATCAAATTCCAAGTGTTTATTGGTTCTGGCTAAAGTTTGCAATTCTGGGTTTCTTAATCCGGCTAAAAAGTGAATTTTTAAATTTTTTTGTGCGTAAGAATCTTCACTGTTTTTCGTATCGATGTTCATTATATTTTGTTTTAACCTTGCCACCCTTTCTTTATATTGAGTGAAAGGTTCATTGACTCCTTGCTGCAAAGTTTCCACTTGTTGGAAAATGGCTTCTACACTCATTTTTTCTCCAAAAAGCTTTATTAAATTTAATTTAACATTCGCCCACGTATCATCTAATATGCGACTGAAAAATCCAGCAGCATTTCCTTTTAATTTGAACATAACCGTTCTAATTAAATCCTCTTCCGATTCGCCTCTTGGTATCTGATTCGCAAAATATTCCACTTGAAATAAAAATCCATCTAATTCCTTTGCAGCTCCGTGATATTCAGGAATGCATAGCATTGCCTTTTCCGTTGGGAATTCGTAAGCCATTTTTGAAAATGACGCGTTCAACGCTCTATCGATTTCAAGGCTTTGATTTAATAATTCTCCTTTGAGAACTTGGAGGCGTTTTTGGTAATTATATTGTGTGTTTAGACAACTTTCACTATTTGCCGTGGAGTTTAGTTGCGGTAATGATGGATTAATATTATTTACACTTTTTGAATGAACCTGAACAGATCTGTTCCTAAGTGCCAACACCCTTGGGTTCATTACCCTCTACGTAAGCGTAAAGAATGAAGGATTAATAAAAAATGATACTTAAACTACTGTACCAACTACCCCTTACTGCTTATTATTACTAAGTTGATACTTTTAAGGAAACTTGTTGAGAAAAAAAAATGAAAATTTACACTTATTTCACTAATTATCACTTAATCACTAACAAGCTACGATTTTCCCTTCACCACTTACCCAAAAAATTTTTTTTTTCCTTCACCACTATACCTGATTCATACACCAGCCAGAATTAGCGTTATTTGCGCTACTAAGTATGCGCTTTACCGCTGTCACCAGATGAAACAACTAGCACTAAATGACCGATAAAAACATTTTCTAACTACTAAATAAAACTAACTTTTCATTTATTTGACTATAACTAATTTAATTTATTTTTATAATCCCGCTACTTAACACCGTATCCCGCGATCACCGACACCAGAATGGCCTTTTTTCGCCATCGCTTCGCTCGTCTCGATTGCTTCTCACTCTCTTCTCATAAAATGTTCTCGCTGAGTGTCAGCCGCCCGAACATGCCGCCGATGCCGCCTTCAGCTCCATCTACACGTAGCCGGTTGTGTAGAGAACTTGTTGCGGCTAAGGTCGCTACACTATATTACACCTTTTATCTATTCTTCTCTAATTATACAAATGAAATGAAAAATTGTAGCTTTGGTAGCTTTCAGGGGTTAATATAGGACTTGTTTAAGATAAAAAATGTAAAATGGCTGTTGGTTTCATTTCGCAAATCACTAACAGCCATCGCGTTTTTGCTCCTATCATTTATTGTACTTTATTGCCAACCGTTTGACGATTGACACAGGTGCTAATTTCAAACGTCTTCGTCTTATAAGGAGGAACAACGCTAGCCATATTCCGGAAAATAAATAATGCTGTTGCATCTTAATAGATATAAACAAAGTGTGTTAACAGCGATAACACGATTACACGACGACAATACGACCATAGCAAACTCTGGTGTCAATCGTCGCGGTGAAGCAACAGCAACTAAACCCGAGAAAGGCCGGGATAAGCTGTTCCGTTAGAGCAATTTTCTAAAAAGAACAAAAAAAAAATGTCGATGGAGCGCTAATGCTCAAATTAATAAATAAACGAATTAATGAATAATTAGATAAACACATGCATTCATAAGCTATATATAAATGTTACCATCGATTGTTTACAACGATGTTCACAGTGTGCCGTAACTCTCTTCAATTCCCAAACTTGATATAATTTCCACCTGAAACGAAATGCTCATCCGGTTGTTGCTCTGACCGCGCAGTTCCCATAAGGCCCGCACCGACGATCCAAGGTTGTAAACAAAAATAAGGATAAGAAATCTAAAAGTAAAAATAATTAAAGTTTCCTTACCATCATGCCCACTTCTTTGATGGCTTTTCAATATCCTTCGCATGAAATCCGCTGGGTGCATACGAGGTGAATCGGATTTGTGTGCTTGGATTGTGGATTGCGGATTTGTGTGTCTTCGGACAGCTTGGAACACTTCTGAAGGACACTGATAACATCGATTATTCATAATGTTAAACGGCAAATTTTATCCGATTAGTTATTTAATTGCAGCGTAATGAAAAATTACAAATACAACAACTTTAATTAACATACCTTCCTGCGGAGGCAAATAGCTGCACGTATCTAACCTCCATCTATCGTTTTCTCCTGGTAAACGATAAGGACACCCAAAAATATGGAAAATTAGATAGATTTAACCGAACATTAGACGGATACGCATACATATTTCTAATTTATAACACTTTAGCACACATTTTTGCTTCACACTAAGCACAACAAACTAACATAGGACGCTTCAATATTTCAACGCTTCAATATTCGCCAACAGCACACAAGTGAATAGCACCATTGGTCATTACTTTTAAGTTCACATTACAAACTTTAACACTGAAATTATGCAACTAAAATACATGTTTATCACAAAGACGCTTCTGCATCAAACTTTTTCACTTTGTAAACATAACCTCGATCCATCTTCGCTGCCTAAAATTACACACACACATCCACACACTGTACGTCGTCACATGCCGTTTGGTGCTGTTACACGCACACAGTTGCAGTTCATCAGCGCTCGTCCGTGTTTCTTGCTGCTCTTCCATGCGTTTCAACGCCCCTCGCCCTAGTATGAAACGTCAATTGCCTGCCGGGTGTTGCTGTTGTTGCTGCCACCACTTGCATAACATTTCTGCATTTCTTGTAGATACTCAGTGGCCCAATGCTTCCAAAAACGCTGAACCAAAAACTGCCACTTCTGAAGATCATCTAGCGTGCAGGATTTCAGCTGGGTGTAGTCCGGTTCAGGCACGGCGAACATCGATGTGCCAATAAGGAAGTGTGCCGGTGTGAGTGCAGCTAGCTCGTTGGGATCGTCGGACAAAGGCAACAGCGGACGGGAATTCATCGCTGCTTCGTTTTGGTGGAGCACAGTGCAGTAGCCTTCGTACGACAGCCGCGTATTGCCCAGGTGACGATAGAGGTGTCGCTTCGCCGTCTTTACTGCTGCTTCCCATAATCCGCCGAAGTGTGGAGCCTTTGGTGGGTTGAAATGCCAAGTGATTCCCCGGTCAGCGCATCTAGTAGCCACGGTGTTGCGGTGTTGTTCGTCGTTGAACAGCTCAAAAAGCTCCTTCAGTTCACGTTCTGCGCCTTCGAAGTTTTTCCCATTATCAGAATGGATGTGGGCTGGCAATCCGCGTCGTGATGTGAATCGGCGTAGCGCTGCTAAGAATCCCGCCGTTGTGAGGTCTCCTACGAGTTCCAAATGCACAGCTTTCGTAGCGAAACACACGAAAACGCACAGATAGCTCTTAGTAGCTGCTGCCTTCCGGTGCGCTGGCTTCAAGTAGAATGGACCGGCGTAATCCACTCCGGTTACAGAAAAAGGTCGGCTCGGTGTGATGCGGGATGGTGGAAGCTGGTCAACCGGCTGCCGGGCGAGTGCGGGATCTTGCCGAATACAGCGGAAGCAGTTTCTTGCAATGCTTTTTACCAAGCGACGTCCGTCCAGTGGCCAATACAGTTCTCTAATGCGGGATAGCAATAGCCTTCCACTAGCATGTTTCATCTCTTCATGATAATCTTCCGCAAGTAGACGGGTGAATTTGTGGTTCTTCGGTAGAACAGCTGGATGGTTGGACTGATACGGTAGTTGCGACAAGTTCAATCGTCCTCCCACCCGTATTACTTCTTCTGTATCCAGGAATGGGGTAAGTTTTCGTAAAGGTGATTGTTTCATCAATGCTTCTCCCTTTTTTAGCTGCTTGATTTCCGCGGAAAATGCATCTTGCTGGGCTAGTCTGCAAAGCACAGTTTTTGCAGCATCCACGTACTTGGGCGTGATCGTCTTGGATGCATTGGTGTGCGGTATCGGTCGCTGTGATCGTGCCTTCTGCTTGGTGTTGCGCACAAACCGTATGCAGTATGCAATGATGCGTACCATTCTGGTGAAGGATGAAGAAATACCAAACCATGGATGAGTTTGTGTACAAACTAAAGCGGCACTCACCTGGCATGTTTCTAGGTCCGCCTCATCGCTTGGTTCTGGATCTGAGCTGGGCCAATGGGACGAAGGTTGCACAAGCCAATCTGGACCGTTATTCCAAAGCTGATTCTGCGTGAAGTGTGCTGCCGACATGCCTCGGGAAACCAAGTCAGCAGGATTGGATGTGCCAGGAACGTGCCTCCATTGCCTTGGATGAGAGTAGTGTTGCACCTCAGCTACTCGATTTGCCACGAACGTCTTCCAGGAGTTGGGAGGTGACGCAATCCATTTTAGCGTCACTGTTGAGTCGGACCAGAAAAACGATTCGGCGCACACGATCTGCATTGCCTCCTTGACGCGATGATGCAGATGGGCGCCCAGGACAGCTGCGCTAAGTTCAAGCCTCGGCAACGTGACGCGCTTCAGTGGTGCCACTCGAGACTTCGAAGCTAATAGGCTGATGCGGACTTCTCCCGCCACGTTTTCACAACGAGCGTAGACACATACTCCGTAGGCGGCCTCAGAAGCATCGGTAAATGTGTGAAATTCTACTGTTGCATCTGGTAAGAGAGCGTAACGGTTAGTCCTGTACTCGGATAACGTTTTCCAGTCGCTCTGAATCGCCTTCCATTTTTTACAGATTTGATAAGGAACAGGTTCATCCCAGTCGGATTTGAGTAGCCATAGCTCCTGCATCAGCATCTTAGCACGCACGATCACCGATGCTATCAATCCGAGCGGATCGTACATTTTGGCAACGCTCGACAAAATAGATCGCTTGGTCGACGTGGCTTCATCAGCCTCAGTGTTGGATTCAAAACACAGCTCATCCGATTCAGGCTTCCACCAGATGCCGAGTGCCTTGACCGTCTCGTTGGGTATAAAATGCAGCGATGAGTGTGTGCCGATATACTCGGTGCTTAAGCCGGAGAGCACGCTCAGATTGTTTGATGTCCACTTGCGCAACTCAAACCCACCTTTGGCAAGTAGCGCTGATAACTCCTTACGCAGCTGAACAGCTTCGCGAACGTTATTGGCACCACCAATGAAGTCGTCCACGTAAAAGTTTCGTTTCAGGGCTGCAGGTGCAAGCGCATACTCAGTCCCTTCATCATCTGCTAGTTGGATAAGTGTGCGTGTAGCCAGAAACGAGGAAGGTGCTAGTCCGTATGTAACGGTGTTGAGCTCATATACTTGGATCGGAGCTTGCGGCGAAAATCGAAAGAATATGCGCACCAATCGACGATCATCAGAATGAAGCAATATTTGTCGGTACATTTTAGCTATATCTCCCACAAGTGCTATTTGGTAGGTGCGGAATCGCAACACAATATCAAGCAGCTCGTCCTGCACGATTGGACCAACACATAGAATGTCATTCAAGGAATAACCGGTGCTTGTTTTTGCAGATCCGTCGAACACGACCCTTACTTTCGTGGTGGTACTGGAGGCTTTAAATACGGGATGGTGCGGTAGGTAGTACGCCCGTTCATCCCCACTATCTTTGTTCATGAGCGACATGTGCCCCAGCTCCAAATACTCCTTCATGAAGGCATGATAGTCTTGAGCTGTGGGTTGCTGTAAACGAAGTAGCCGCGTGTAATCGAAGTAGTCTTTAATAGATTTAGGAACGATCGTTTCATTACAAGTTAGTCGCAAATCAACCATTGACGAGAACGGTCGCATAAAAGAGAAACTTGTTAAAATAAAAAACTTCCAAAGTATTTCAAAGAACAGAGTTCCTTTAGGTTATGGGCTCCTCTGTAAAGGAAGGTGCTGGCATTCCCCAGCTGAATGGAACGAACTACGGAAAATGGCGTTTTCGAGTTCGTTTGTTCTTGGAAGCTTCGGAAGTTTGGGAGGCGCTCGAAGAAGACGTGCCTGAGGCGGTCGGAGAACCGCGGAACAAGTTTTTGCGAATGGACCGGAAGGCAAAATCCTTGCTGGTTGGATTTGTTGGAGACGATTGTCTAGCCATAGTCGAAGAAAAGGGAACAGCCAAGGAAATGTGGAAAGCCCTTGAAGACACTTTTGCGAAGAAGTCGGGGGCAAGCCAGACGATCTTGCGCAAACGACTGGCCACGTTACGCATGAAGGAAGGGTGTTCTATGCGAAGTCATTTTGCCGAATTCGACGAGCTAGTGCGACAGTTGAAAAATGCAGGTGCGAAAATGCAAGAGAACGATTTGGTATCGCAACTTTTTTTAACGTTGCCGGATAGCTACGATCCTCTTGTGACAGCCCTTGAAAATATCCAAGATAAAGACCTCTCATTAGAAATGGTGAAACATCGGTTACTAGGAGAAGAGTCTAAGCGAGTCGACAGGGTGGACTACTATGTCGAAGAAAATTCAACCGCTTTTATCGGTGGAAGTAATCAGATGAAGAAATTCAAAGGAAGATGTTACCGGTGTGGAAAATTAGGCCACATGCAAAAGGATTGCCGATCCAAGATGGAAAACAGAAATGCTAACTCTGTTGTGGCAGGCAAAACTGTGAGTTTCATGGTGAAACCTCAGTGTGAAGTGGAAGAAAAAGAGCAAGCAATACATTCATTTGTAATCGATTCCGGATGCAGTGACCACTTCATCAACAACATCAAATACCTTCAAAACATTCGAAAATTGAAAGAACCGTTTATCGTTGATGTTGCCAAAGACGGTGTAACTTTAGTCGGAGAATACGAAGGTACCGTGCGTGGAAAAACGAAAGAAGGCGTTATTTTAGAAATGAAGAATGTTATTTATTTACCTGAGTTGAGAAGTAACTTAGTTTCAGTAAAGAAAATGACGCATGCTGGAATCGATGTGCTTTTCACTCGTGAAGATGGCTTTGAAAAAGCCCTAATGAAGCTAGAGAAGGATGTAATTGGCGTTGCTCATATGAAACAAAATCTTTGAGCTAGAGTTGCAGTTAGAAACGAGACGATCTGCAAATATGTGTATGACAGCGGTGAGTACACTAAAGCCTCGTAATGAATATTTTCGATTTCAAGCTACAGGCATGGTGATGCAAAACTGTATGGTAGACGGTCGCGATCGAAAATCAACACATTTTTGCGACGCATGCCGAGAACCATATAAAAAAAATCAAGAATTGGCCTTTATCTCATTGGATAACGACACTTGTGGTTCTGAAAATCGAGATGTAAAATTCCCTTTTCATGAACAGCGGGACAATGACCGTTTTCAGCAAGAGGGGGAAATGGTCGGAAAAGATAATGCTGCCAACGGTTTGCAAGTGCATCAAAAGTTAGTCGATATTGAAGAGAATAATGAGGAATATTTTGAAATATTAAGCGATAAAGGAATACGTGAAAAAGAAAATGGCGAAAGGGAAGAACCGATAACTTCAAAACTCAGCGCAAACGTAAGTCATTATAATTGTGAAATTAGGAAGAAAGCTATCAAAGGTGAATCGTTAACATCAAGGCCTGATTTTAAAGTAGCATTTCTTCATGGAAAACTGCCTGAAGCTCCTCCTGGTTTGTTGAGGCAATTCTTGGGCTTGTTACAGGATGTTGGATTGAAAGTAATGACATTGATTCGAACCCTTCCGAAGCTACATACCAATAAGGCATTAGAAGCTGGTTGATTGAAAGTCTTGAGGAAGAAACTTGGGATGAACGATCGAGAGGGGGTGTAAACGAAGTAGCCGCGTGTAATCGAAGTAGTCTTTAATAGATTTAGGAACGATCGTTTCATTACAAGTTAGTCGCAAATCAACCATTGACGAGAACGGTCGCATAAAAGAGAAACTTGTTAAAAATAAAAAAAAACTTCCAAAGTATTTCAAAGAACAGAGTTCCTTTAGTTGCGTTCTAGCCTCCTCTCCAGCAGCTCGAAGCGTCTCAAAGCGGTAGTTTTAGACAGGCCAAGCTTTTCCGTGAAGTCGGTCTGTTTGGGCGGTGTGTGCGGCATATTGCACAACGGGCATTTATTAACATCGCGGTCAGTGGTAGCAAAACTAGCAGTGCGCGGAAAAATGGTGCGTCTTGGTGGTATCGGTGTTTCTATAGGTGATGGTTCGGGTTTGTTTACTAATAGCGTCTCGAGTACGCGCATACGGCGGTGCAAAAAGGCAATCAACGAATCGTAGCTCGGATTGTCATTGGTCGAAGCAAATTCTTCCCAATCGCGCAATGTGTTAGAGGGCAATTTTGTGCAAAGTAAATGCTCTAATATGCTGCTCCAGCCGTCAGTTTTCTCTCCCAAGTGATTTAGGGTTTTTTTGTGACGCTCGAACTCGTCCACTAACTGGTGCAGGGTTGTCGCACTTTCCCTCTTTGCTGGTGTGATGCCGAACATCGCTTGCAAGTGGCGTTTTTTCAGCAGATATTCATTCGAATATCGCTCAGCGAGTGTTTTCCAAGCTAATTCATAGCTGGAGGCGCTTATTGTAATGGCCTCGATCACTTGCGCTGCTTCACCTTTTAGGGCTGCGCGTAGATAATGGAATTTTTGTATTGGCGGCAAATCAACATTATCGTGAATCAAACACTCAAAGGTATCCCTAAAGGTCAGCCATTGCATATAATCGCCGTCAAACTCCGGCAGAGCGATGGTGGGCAGTTTTATGCCTTGTAGCGGGTTCCTACCGGCTCCTTGCTGCGACACTTCGCTGCGCGGAATTTCTCTATATTTCGCTTTCAATGCCGATTGAACGCGAATCAAGCGCCGTTCAAAATCCTCCCTAAGGGCGGCATTGTGTGTCATCTCTTCAGCAGTGGTTGCACTGTCCTCCAGCTGCTGTTGAAGGCTCCCCCAATCCTTGCATATTTGGTCAAATTTGGCCATACGAGTTTCCACCTCGATAGAATCCCTATCGGGCTGGTAGTTTTGAAGAAACTCTTCGTAACGGGCCAAAATGGCAATCAAAATCGTTCGTCTCGACGACAAAATAAGCGGTTGAGCTGACATCTTACTAAAACTGCGATTATCGTGTACGCGAGTGTAGTGTAAAGTGCAGTGTAACGGTCGGGCAGTGAAAGGCAAAGGTGTTTAGCACTTTATCAAAAAAATTGCGAATATTCAGGCTATCGGCACAATCCTGGTCACGGCACCAATGTTTCGTCGCGAATAGTTTTCGGATAAAGTTTCCTTTTCTTTCTTTGGTTTTTGCTGCTAATAATTACCGAAGCCGTTGTAAGAAATTGCTGGTGATGAAGAGAGGGAAAAAGCCTTTTCGCCCTCTATTTACAGTAGAACGTCGATTATCCGGGGGCGGATTAACCGGCGGGCGGCTTAACCGTGCGCATAAATGTGACAGCTTTTCAAACGTACGGCGAACATTTGCAGCGTTAGTCAAGTGGGCAACCAGTTTTTTGTGCAACTCTGTAGTGTTTAGTGGTATTTTCGAAATTCATGTTTGCCCATGAAAAGTTGCCAAACCTATAGTTATTGAATAAAATAATATTCTACAAACTGTAGAAATTAGAAATTCGAATTTGTATATACCTCACACATACACCTTGACATCCTTACACATACACCTTTTCTATATGTACATCTTGTTTGTGCGATCACACCTAGGTTTAAGTATCTCAGGCAATACTGTCAAATAGAGATGTCATTCGTGATTGAGCGCTAAAACAGAAAACACGCAATTCTTCAGCCTTCAGTTAATTCTTCCGAAATTAAGAAAGATTACAATTCAGAAGTGGGATAAACCGTTTGTGCCGAAAAATGCTTACAAAAGAGGAACTTCTTTGTGCTTTGGAAGTTGCTAACATCGAAGTGCCTCCGAAAGCAACTTTACCACAACTACGCATGTTGTACGAGCAAAGTGTACCGAAAAACAAAATGGAGGAACAATCAACCCAGAATTTCATTCCTCAAAGAGTGTGTGCAGATGAAGACGAAGTGACGAACAATGGAAACCACGTTGCAGCAGCCGCCATCTTGATGAAAGACAAAGCTGCTCCGACATCTTCGACGCAAGGTGCTTCATTCGACGCAACTTCTCATCAATTGGAATTAATGGCGCTACGAGCAAAAATTATGGAAATGGAACAGCGGCAGACGTTTACGGATGGTCGATTGGTTCATCCCGAGGAGTTGAAACATTTGATACCGGAATTTTCTGACGGCCTCGGTATCAATAAGTGGATCAATACGATTCGCTACAATAGCGAATTATATGGATGGCAGGATCGCACGATGCTTTTATATGCAGGCAGTCGGTTGACTGGAGCAGCAAGCGAATGGTACAATGGCTTCCGTAACACTTTGAAGACATTCGACGAATTCGCTGACACAATTAAAAAGGCTTTTCCTGATCGCTGTAACGAAGCCGTTATTCATAGCCAATTAGCATCGGTCTACAAGAAAATTTCTGAGTCGTACACAAGCTATGTATACCGAGTAAATGCGCTGGGAATGTCAGGCCACGTGAGTGAGGAGGCTATCATAACTTATGTCATCAGAGGACTTTCTCGTGACCCTCTCTATGATAGCCTTGTGACCAAGGATTACCGCGATATTTACGACCTGATTGACAACATTAAGCGATATGAATCCCATCTTCTGTTGCGCAAAAACCCAGAACACCGCAGCCCATCTCACATCAACACCATTTCCCCGAGACCGATTCCACCAAGACAAACGACGACAGAACCTCTTCGATGTTATAACTGCTCGAATCATGGACATCATTCATCGCAATGCACACAACCTCGCCGAGCTCCGGGTTCCTGTTTCCGATGTGGTAGCACATCACATGTCATTCGCAACTGTCCTGTCCCAGATAGACGTCAACTAACGGTTGCTGCGGTACAGGGCAATGACAATGAAACAGCGCATCTAGATTCTGGGGAAAATGGAAACTTCGTTCAACTTGAGGCCTATCAGGAGGTAAGTGTAGCTTTTAAGAGAAACAATGTTTGGAGCCCAGGGTTAATTATAACATCTCTTTTTGATTCCGGTAGCTCTAAAAGCTTCATAAATGAAGCCATTGTTCCGGTTACAAAACTAAGCGCTCCCCAACCAAGTGGATTTCGAGGAATAGGAAATGTGAATTTACAAACTTTTGGAACAGTACAGCTAAAACTTAGTTTTCGTAATCAAACATTCATTCACAATTTCTATATTTTACCAAAAAGCTACATGTCCCTATCCATGATAGTAGGGAGAGATTTGTTATCAGAATTTAACATCACACTCGCTCAATTCCGTAAACATTACAGCAAACTTATGCTGATGAATTTAAATAAAGATAAAATTCTGAACTTAAAAAAAACCGGGTTTTTACCATAAGCTCCAAACGTTGGGTCTTTTACGTAGTTCGATCCAGGCTCCCTTACCAGAGGTATGCAAAGATTCGAAATTGTCCGATCCCAATATTTCTTCAAAATTCATTTCGATATCAGACAAATCTGAACATAAACAACAATATGACACAACTTTTTCTGAAATGTGTTCTATAAATATTAGCGATGAGGCTAGCACTATAAATGTTGGAGAACATCTTTCTAAAGAACAAGGCATTGCTTTAAGATCAATAGTGTCCAATAATTACATTAATTTTCCGGATAAACATATAATACCATCTGCTCATAAAATGCGAATTAGCTTAACTCATGATACTCCTATTTTCACAAAGCCTAGACGACTTTCTTTCGATGAAAGGAATAAAGTAAAAGTCATTGTGAAGGATTTATTAGAGAAAAATATAATAAGACCCAGTAACTCTCCTTATGCTTCCGCACTGGTACTCGTTAGGAAGAAAAATGGCGAAATTCGTAAGTGTGTCGACTACCGACCTCTTAATAAAGTAACAATCCGCGACAACTACCCGCTTCCACTCATAGAGACGTGCCTAGAACACTTGGGCAATAAAAAATTCTTTACGTTACTAGACCTAAAGAGTGGTTTTCATCAAGTGGCAATGGACGAGGATTCAATTAAATTCACAGCGTTTGTTACTCCAGACGGCCAGTACGAGTACACGCGTATGCCCTTCGGATTAAAAAACGCGCCAGCTGAATTTCAGCGTTTCATTAATACAATTTTGCGGAAATTCATCGAGAATGAAAAGCTGGTTGTATACATTGACCACATTCTCATAGCTTCTCAAGACTTTAAAGAACATCTTGAAATAGTTAGTGAAGTTTTGCATACTCTACGAAATAATGGGTTGGAGCTACGGCTTGATAAATGTAAGTTTGCTTACGATGAATTGGATTACTTAGGATACAAGGCCAATCATTCAGGTATATGTCCTAGCGATAATCATGTAAAAATTATCAAAAACTATCCTGTTCCTCAGAACACAAAACAGGTACAACAATGTTTAGGTCTTTTTTCGTTTTTCCGGAGGTTTGTTCCACATTTCTCTAGTATTGCAAAACCACTTACTAATCTTTTGAAAAACAATGTTCCATTTATTTTTGATGATGAGTGTAAAAAAGCATTTGAAACACTCCGAGATAAATTGATAGTAGCTCCGGTGCTTGCCATATACGACCCTAAACGCGAAACTGAACTTCACTGTGACGCAAGTTCGATAGCTTTTGGTTCTGTGCTTTTGCAAAAACAGGATGATGGTAGATATCACCCTATTTCGTATTTTTCCAAAACCACTTCGGCTGATGAAGCTAAATTGCACAGCTACGAGCTTGAAACATTGGCCGTTATATATGCGCTCAAACGTTTCCATACCTATGTACACGGCATTCCAATAAAGATAGTGACTGATTGTAATTCTCTGGTAGAAACGCTTAAAAATAGAAATTCGTCCGCAAAGATAGCACGTTGGTCACTGTTCCTGGAGAATTATAATTACATTATTCAACATCGCCCTGGATTAGCAATGAGTCATGTAGACGCATTAAGCCGACTGGAACATTTGGCTGCCTTCGATGATGTTGATATTGACTTCCAAATACGTGTAGCTCAGGCTAGGGATCCGCTTATCCAAACTCTGAAAAAAGAGTTAGAGACGACGGATGTCGAAGGTTACCAATTACAAGACGGTATTGTATTCAAACGATCACCTTCTAATAGGCTAAAATTATACGTGCCAACAGAAATGGTTAATAATCTGATACGATCAATACACGAACAAATAGGTCATTTGGGAGCCGAAAAATGTTGCAACCAAATAGATCAGAATTATTGGTTTCCTAACAGAAAAACACGGATAATAAACTTTATAAATAACTGCTTGAAGTGCATTATTCACTCTGCTCCATCTAGAGTAAATAATCGGAACCTTCATAGCATCCAAAAAGAACCTTACCCATTTGATACCTTGCACATTGACCATTTTGGACCGCTACCTACATCATCTTTAAAGAAAAAATACTTATTGGTAGTAATAGACGCATTTACGAAATTCGTTAAATTGTATCCAACAACTTCCACTAGTACAAAAGAGGTGTGCAATGCTCTAAAACAATATTTCTCTTACTACAGTCGACCTAAAAGAATAATTAGCGATCGAGGTACATGCTTTACTTCAGCCGCATTTTCCAATTTCCTTTCTTCTCGCGGAATTAGCCATGTGTTGAATGCCACAGGATCACCACAAGCTAATGGTCAAGTGGAAAGGGTCAATCGCATTATTCGTCCCATATTGAGCAAATTATCAAATCAGACCGACCATGTAGATTGGGTGACCCATTTGCTATCTACAGAATACGCTCTTAATAATACCATTCATTCGTCCACTCGTTTTTCCCCTTCTATGCTATTGTTTGGTGTTAACCAACGAGGCCCTTCAGTAGATATATTGACCGAATATTTAGAAGACAAAAACAAAGCATTTTCAGATTTAGAAACTATACGTGCAGAAGCATCATTCAATATTTTAAAATCACAACAAAATAATGAGAAACAACATGCTAAACACCATCGCCCTGCTCCCGTATTCAATGAAGGAGAGTTTGTTGTAATTAAAAATGTAGATAACACACCAAATTCAAACAAAAAACTCATTGCCAGATATAAAGGTCCATACGTTATCCACAAACGTTTACCTAATGACAGATATGTTATACGTGATATCGATGGAATACAAATGACGCAAATACCATATGATGGAGTGTTGGAGTCGGACAAGTTGAGAAGATGGATAGTGCCTCTGGGGGGAGCTTGATCGGAATATGTTCATAAAGCTACACTTAAGATTAAGGGTAGGGCTATACATATGCAGGAAAAATTGAGGTCAATTTCTCGTCAGGATGGCCGAGCTGTAGAAATTAGAAATTCGAATTTGTATATACCTCACACATACACCTTGACATCCTTACACATACACCTTTTCTATATGTACATCTTGTTTGTGCGATCACACCTAGGTTTAAGTATCTCAGGC
This sequence comes from Anopheles coluzzii, assembly GCF_943734685.1. Classification (NCBI taxonomy): domain Eukaryota; kingdom Metazoa; phylum Arthropoda; class Insecta; order Diptera; family Culicidae; genus Anopheles; species Anopheles coluzzii. The sequence continues at coordinate 58,594,961 of NC_064670.1, forward strand.
AATACTGTCAAATAGAGATGTCATTCGTGATTGAGCGCTAAAACAGAAAACACGCAATTCTTCAGCCTTCAGTTAATTCTTCCGAAATTAAGAAAGATTACAAAACGATTAATCGATTAATTCAAAGTGAATTAATCATAAAACTAGTGAATTTTATAATTTTTATATGAATTTGACATTTCTTGGACCATTATCCGTGCAAATCGATTAACCGGTAACCGTCCGGTCCGGAGCTGCCCGGATAATCGACGTTCTACCCAAGCGCCACAGATTAAGCTTAAACGACTGGAAAATTTAATATCCATAGAAAAAAAATGAAAGCTCCACAGCTTCATTGGTTTGATCAATAGATGGCGTATTACAACTCATCATTATATTGCTATCCTTTTCTTGCAATGTGTTTCGACAAGTTTCATCTTATCATGACCTATATAGCCTTCTAACTTTCTGAGCAAAAATCTACATGAATGGTCGTGTGGTCAGATACGTGGGTATCAACACCAACGACTATAACTCAAATCTCACTTGCTTCAGTGCTGGTGATTTCCGTTGAAGTTTAGTATTTAAACAATCGTATCGCCGTTCTAGTTCTAGCGATGCATAACTTCAATGCGAAACCATACAACAGTACAGAGGAAATGAGAAAGCTCTTCTCCAAGCGATGAAGCTCAACTGGTTGGGGTATCCCACCAACAGAGAGCGCCACCAGCTTTTTTGCTATTTTTAGAATGCATGAGTCGTTTGCCGTATGCTAAACGAAGTCTTTCTATATTCCGTTTAGGTAGAGAACTTGAGTCGTTTAGAAGCCGTTTAGTGGTCGTTTAGTGGATTTGTGGCACTTGGGTACTGTATTAATTTATGATCGATAGAGATGTGTACATCAACGGGCGCGGATGTAATCCGATCCGCAGTTCAAATCTGCACGATTCGCGTAGCTGTGTGGTATATCACTTTTAGTGTACAATTGAAAAAGGGGTGTTTTGTTAAAACTGTAACTTTTATTTATACTCTCTATAATTTTCTCTATAATTGGACAGAGTTTCCCCTTATGAAGTCTAACTTTTATCTGCCTATCCTAAATCCTATCCCGCTATTTATACTAAAATTTCCCTATCTAATCCTAGCTTAATTCATTTACTTCCTATGTATCCTTAATTCCGTCTTATGCCTAATTTCCTATGCTACCTATTCTATCCTTATCTTTTCGTATTAGCTATCCTATTCTAACCTATACTAACACGCTTCTACCAATCACAACTATTCCTATAAAGATAGCTTACTATAATTTCTGCTATATAGCTTACTATAATTATATTCATTACGCCTATGTGTATGCGCCACACCTCCCCCCTTTAGAAATGAAAATCGTATAGCATAGATTTTCATCGTTTGACTAACCTATTTTTATGTACAGTACTTTCCTTTTTGCTGTATTTGCTCACGATTGTACAATTTGGGTTTTGTATTTTAGAAACAATATATGGACCTAAATATAAAGGATCTAGTTTTCTCCTGTTTTCGTTCTTTAAGTACACCTCATCTCCTGGTTCAATTATTAGCGGGTTGATGCTGCAGTTTGGAGCGATGTGTCTTTTTTCTTTTTGCTCAATTAATTTCTTTCGCGCTACTTCGTTTGATTTCTGTAGTTTGTACTTTAATTCATTGTAGTAAAGTTCGTGATTATACACAGGTTCTATTTTGCCTGTCACCATGTCTTGTGGGAGATTTGCTTTTCTCCCAAATAATAGTTCAAATGGCGTATAGCCAGTATCTGTATGTGCTGTGGTGTTGTAAGTAAACTCATAGAATTTGACCCAGTTATCCCAATCATCGCCATGCTCGTTGGTAAATGCTCTCAAATATTCGTTTAAAGTTCTATGGTTCCGTTCTAAAGCGCCTATTGTTTGTGGGTGATAAGCAGTCGCAAACGTCTGTTTGATCCCCAGTGCTTCTGCTACTTTTTTCAACACTTCGTTGTTGTATTCTAGACCTTGATCCGACCGCATTTCTGCAAATTTACCGTATGTTAAAATGACATTCTCTATGAGAGCTCTTGCTATTGTGTTGGCCTCTTTATTTCCTGTTGGTATCAAGATTACATATTTTGTGAGGTCACATTGTACAGTAACAGCGTACCTGTTGTGCTTGGCTGTTTTTGGAAGAGGGCCCACTGTATCTATTGAAATTATTTCGAACGGCCTTAAGGGTGTCGTTGTTACTACTGGCTTCTCTATTGTGTGTCGTGTTATTTTGTTTATCTTACACATTTCGCAATTTTTAACGAATCCTTTTATATCTTCTTTCATGTTTTTCCATTTATATTTGTCTCTTATTTTTAGATAGAGGCGATATTGCCCAACATGTCCTCCCGAAGGTAGCATGTGATAATTGTGTAGAATTTCTTCTATTTCTTTTCTTGCTGTTATCCACTTAGGTGGTACAAATCCAATAATCTCGCAACCGAAAATGGTTCTATCTACGATTTCCTTAATGGTTTGAGGCGAGTATTGAGTAAAAATTTCGTCTTCCATGGAGATAGCTAATTTGTCTCTATTAAGCTTTTTTGCATAAGTACATAATCTTAGAAGAGCAGCCTCGAATGCCTGACTTCCATTCTGGTTTAATCTGATTATTGTACTTTCTAGTTCCTTGTTGTAGTTGTTGTTAAAAAGTGTTATTTTAATTGAATCTTTATTTATTTTTGACTGAATTTTTAATAATTTATTAACCTCTGATGGGTTCTCTGTGTTCCAAAATGCTGGTTTGCCTATCTTCTCGTTTGTGTCGTTTTGTGTTACAGGATTTGTTTCCTCTCTATTAGCTCTAGTCATTGCCCTAGTCTTTACTACTAAAGCTTGATTGTTGTTGGCCTCATTAGTGCATTCTTGCAATGATTTCAGACGATCAGAGGTTGTTACTATTCTTGAGAGTGCGTCAGCCCCAACGTTAGTTTTACCGGCTACGAATTCTACTTCAAATTCAAACTCCTCAAGGTCCAATCTCATTCGTGTTAGTTTGGAGGTCGGATTTTTCATGTTGAACAGAAAAACTAGGGGTCTATGGTCGGTACGAATTTTAAATTTTCGACCATAGACATAAGGTTTGAAATAATTGATAGCCCAATGTATAGCTGTCAATTCCTTTTCTATGGTTGGCTTGTTTTTCTCACCCTTGGTAAAGCTTTTAGAAGCAAATGCCACAGGATGGTCATTTCCTTCGCATATTTGCGATAGTATGGCCCCACATGCCGTGTCCGACGCATCAGTAGTGATAATGAATTCTTTTGTAAAATCAGGATATTTGAGGACCATAGGTGATAGAAGGTTGTTGCGAAGGGTATCAAAAGCTTGTTGACATTCGGACGACCAATTGAATATTTTTCCCTTTTTTAACAATTCGTTTAAAGGTTTCGCGATTTCCGCAAAGTTACGAATGAATTTACGGTAGTAATTGCAAAAAGCAACAAATCTTCTAACTTCGTCTGAGTTAACTGGTTTGGGGTAATTTTTAATTGCTTCAAATTTGGATTCGTCAGGATATATTCCCTTGTCTGTAATTTTGTGCCCAAGGTAAGTAACTTCGGTTTGGAAGAATTTACATTTTTGAGGATTTAATTTAAGATTATAATGCCGTAGTCTATCAAAAACTTTCTTTAAATTATCAAGGTGGTGCTTAGTAGTGCAACCTGTTATGATTATATCATCGATGTAAACGAACGCGCTCTCAGGGGTTAACCCAGCCATTGCTATTGTAATCATGCGCTGAAAACTATTTGGGCTCACGTTTAGTCCAAAGGGTAACCTTTTGAATTGATAGTGGCCTGTAGCGGTGGAAAACGCAGTATACTTCCGCGATTCTTTATCCAAAGGTATTTGGTGGAAACCTGACATGAGATCTAGTGTTGTGAAATATTTTGCCCTACCGAGTTGATCTAATATTTCATCGATCCTGGGCAATGGAAATTTATCTGGCATTATTTTTTTATTTAATTGCCGGTAGTCTACGACAAGTCTCCATTTTTTCTCTGTCTCTGATTTTTTCGGAACTAACAATATTGGGGAATTATAGGATGATACTGAATGCTCGATAATATCATTTTTTAACATTTTATCGACTTGTTGTTTTATTTCATCTGATTGGGAATGAATTTGTTTATAATTCGGAACGAAACACGGTATGTTGTCTTTTAGCTGTATCGATTGTTTGTAAAAATTATTAATGGAAATTTTATCTTCATTTACGCAGAACAGGTCTGTATATTTTGCTAGGAGGTTCTTTAAGCCACTTTCTATGTATTGTGGGACATTTTTCATATTTATGCTATTTATTATACTATCAAATCTGGTTATTTCCTTGTTACCAGAGGGTTTTGTAACATTATAATTTTTCACTTGATCGACTTGGGGTCTGAAGGACTTATGGTTGATGAAAATGTTTTTCTCAGTTGTGTTTATAAATTTTACGTATTGGTTTTACTGCTTGTAATATAATCCTTGTTTCCGTGAGTTTGACCTTGTCAATAAGTGTTTCTATTCCTCGCTTGACTGCCATGTCGTTAGCCACTTGCTCCGGTATGTTTTGTTTGAGATACATCACTTTTAATTTTGTACATAGTATCTCCACTTCGTCACATAGGGTCTTCGTGTCTGTATGGCATATCGATTTTAATTCTGCTATAACCTTGTCGGGGTTTATTTTTTCTTGGCATCGTGATTTTACATCCTGTATAAGGGTTTCAAAATCAGTTATGTTTGGTGCTAACCCTAGTTGAGCTTTACCTGTTAATCGTGTTTTGAGGAACTCTACTAGTATCTGCTTCGTGTCTTTCGGAAAAAGCTTCCTTAATAAATTTGCTGAACCCAGAAAATTTTCTAAGCTGTCCGCATTTCCGTCATATAATTGTACTAATGTTGCTGCAGTTTTTATATCAAAATCCTCCATGGTTTTCCTTTTCCAACGGCGTAATGCAATGCTAATCTTAACAAGTGTTTTAAATTTAAATTGGACTTTATTTTGTAATTGAAACTTTATGTACGAATTAATGTTGTTGTAGCTGATATTTGCAAATTTAGTAATTGTTTCTAATTCTACTGGCGCCTCTGCTATCTTTAATTTGAATACTAAATTTTTTATTTTTTCGAACGTGTTGTTTGCAGTGACACCATAGTGTTCAATCAAACATCTGCGAAACTTTTTATCACCCGGCTTTAATTTTTCTTCAATATCTTGTAGTCTTTTTAAATATTGTTTGATCTTAGGTAACATTTAAACGAGCATGTCGACTATTTTAAGGCAACGAAGGTAAATAATCGTGAAGGGGTATATTGAATAGTGATTTTTTTTTTTTTATATATGTATGCATATATATTTAATTTTTTATATATATATTTTTTTTTAATTTTTTTTTTTTTTTTTTTTGCGCGAGAAAAAAAATTAATTGAGCAATTACAATTATAATTTAACCCTTAATCCTTAGCTCCTTAGTATAATTAAACCCAAAAATATTCTTTGTAACCCAATTCTATTTCACTACGCATATCCTACCTTAGAGGGGGGGGGAGGGGTCATTATCGTATTTCGCTGCTGCATTTGCCGTCCGATATTCTCGAACACTTCATACGCCGTCAACTGCTCTCGCCAAACGCCGTCCGCTGCTCTCGTTAATTCTCACCTTCCGCTGCCGTCGTCACAACACACTTCTCGTACCGCTCGCTGATAATGTGATGCACTTCTCTTACTGCTCGTTTCTCTCGTCGTACACTTCTCTTTCCGTTCACTGCTGTCGTCACACAGTATACTCCTGCCTTCAACCGCCGTCGTCGCACACTTCTCGTACTGTTCACTGCTGTCGTCACACAGTATACTCCTGCCGTCTACCGCCGTCGTCGCACACTTCTCGTACTGTTCACTGGCCTGGTGGTACACTTCTCATATTGTACACTGCACTCGCTGTACAGATCACTACTTTTGTCGCACACTTCTCGTACTGTTCACTGGCCTCGTGGTACACTGTACACTGCACTCGCCGTACAGATCACTACTTTCGTCGCACTCTTCTCATGCCTTCGACTGCTGATGATGATAGCAATCCACCACTCTCATTACGCCCGCTTTTACGCTATTAATTTTCTCACACCTCTGTTCTCTCCGACTATTACCGATCACTATTTGCCGTGGTGTGCTATTCCCGTACGGTTCTTATTTTTTTTCTCTCGCTCTTGACACGCATTCGATTTCACCTGACCGCTTGGGAATCTAGTCCTGATTCGACGTGATCCTCGGTCGTTGCTCCAAACGTCGGTCAATGTACTCTCAAGCACACTTGCTAGCTTCGGGTTTGCGTAGTCGAGGAATTACACACGTTACCGTTAGACTTATTTTTTTTTGTATACCGATGGATATTTTGTTGTTGGTATTCTGTGCACATCCGATTTGGTATTGCGTGGATTTATCACAGATTCGTGTCGTCGTTGGATTTCACGATCACGGTCGCCATGTGGTATATCACTTTTAGTGTACAATTGAAAAAGGGGTGTTTTGTTAAAACTGTAACTTTTATTTATACTCTCTATAATTTTCTCTATAATTGGACAGAGTTTCCCCTTATGAAGTCTAACTTTTATCTGCCTATCCTAAATCCTATCCCGCTATTTATACTAAAATTTCCCTATCTAATCCTAGCTTAATTCATTTACTTCCTATGTATCCTTAATTCCGTCTTATGCCTAATTTCCTATGCTACCTATTCTATCCTTATCTTTTCGTATTAGCTATCCTATTCTAACCTATACTAACACGCTTCTACCAATCACAACTATTCCTATAAAGATAGCTTACTATAATTTCTGCTATATAGCTTACTATAATTATATTCATTACGCCTATGTGTATGCGCCACAGCTGCTCGAACAAGGCCTTTAAGGCCGGGATACATTATCCATACTCGCTAATTTGTAATTTAACCCTGTCACTGGCAACCAAAAACACATCATAAAGAAAAAAGAATCTTGTCAACTTTGAAAAGCTATAACTAATTAAAAAAGATAGCGATTTGAATCAATCGATGCACAGTTTTAGAAATTGCATTAGTTTATTTAATTTTCATCAGAATATTGCATCAATATTGGATTACGCATTCAAAAGTTATAAGCTTCCAAAGACGCTGGCTACACCGGTAGCCCGGTTGCCTGGAATAGGGGTTGTTGCGAAGCATCCAATTCTTTCTACCCAAAGATCAATGAACGTATTTTAGCCGAAATTAGAAACGTGTATAATTTATTTCTAGTTCACAAAGTGGCGCTAAAAAATCACGTGCTTATACTTGGATGCGCGAAGGAATCTGCTCGTCATCCTGTTGCGCCGGTCATTCCCCCTAAGGGCTTCGGTTCGTGCCGTCGCTGGTCGATTTTCGATAAACCGATTGATTTCGAAGCGACCGGCAGCGCCCTCTATCGCGTGATCCGTGCAAGGAGGCTTTTGCACCCGAATTGACGGTTGACGGCGTCAACAGGGGTATTGGAAAATTTAATTCTTATAAACAGTTTAATTATACTCCAAAAAAATCTACGAAAAATTCCAGAGAACGATGGCTGTGGATTACACAAATATATAGAATTTCAAGTCAATCGGATTCCTAGAATCAGAGAAATGAGCAATCCAAATCGATTTGGCTACCCGGGTAGCCGGTTGCCTGGAATAGGGTTAAGGCGGTGGCAACGCTCATCGGATGCGATTTTATCGGACGCGATTTATATGGGATTTGACAGATAACGTCGAACGTGCGATTTCGTCGTCCGACGTTATCTGTCAAATCCCATATAAAAATTTGACAGGCCGTCCGATAAAATCGCATGCGAAAAAGCGTTGCCACCGCCCTTAAGCAAGTGTAAGCATCAATAACAGATAACTTTACAGGGTGTTCCAAGTCACTTTCGAATGTAAACATTGTTATTCACCACGTGTGTTGCGTTAGCAACGTCCGGTGATATTTTTTTTCCCGAAATGATTCACTCGCGACGTTAGTTAGGTTCTCTTAACTTCACTTTATTGAATTCTATTAACGCAGTACGTAACGGTGGTACTGTAAATTTACTTATAACAAAGTGGTTAAAAAAATTCCACTGCTTCTGGTTCCGCGGTGATGACGAGAAAAAGAGAAAGTGCTTTCCCAAATTTCCCTTTTATGGCTTTTCCACCATTGCAAATTCGCGGGCTTGCGATCCTCATCGTTAGTCGAGCAGTCCCACAGTCGAGCAGTAACGTGGGTCAAATGTCACTGCTTGACACTTGCGCTGACATTCGATGTTTTCCTGTGTTAAACAATAACATTCTCCCGCCCAGTCAATTGCCCGGAAGCTCTTGACTCTTCAGTTCGTTATTGTTGTTGTGTCGTGACCATGTGTTTTCGCTTACCATTTCGTGGGTTATTCTTAGAGCTGTTGACTGTTGGTCTCCGGCGGGTAAGTATTATTTTCCTGTTGTACATCCAACACGGCTATCTTCGTGGCCGGCCGTTCGTAGATTCCGGTGCTTGTAGCTACGGTTGCGCGCCGGACTTGCCCGTCCTTCGACTGGATGACCGCCACTACCCGTCCCTTGGGCCAAGTGTTTCGGGGAAGGTTTGGATCCACGATCACTACAATGTCGCCCTCCTTAATCGGACGAACCTGATGATGCCACTTAACTCTGCGCGTTAAGGTCGGTAAGTAGTATGCTACCCACTTCTTCCAGAAGAGATTGGCCATAACCTCTGATACCTTCCATGTGGTTTTTAGGGTAGCGATGTCGTCACTGAATACTGCTTTCGGTGCCTCTCCGTTAGCTGTCCCTAGCAGAAAGTGGTTCGGGGTTAAAGGAAGCTCGGATTCGCTGTCATGTGGTACCTGTGTAAGAGGGCGAGAATTAAGCATCGCTTCGATCTCCGTTAATGCCGTCGTTAACACTTCGTCGGTTGGTAGCCGAGACATCCGTATTTCGCTCATCGCCTTCTTGACGGATCGCACTAGTCGTTCCCAGCAGCCTCCAAAGTGTGGTCCACCAGGTGGGATAAATTTCCACGCGAGACGCGGTGTTGTAAACTCCTCCGCTAAACGCTGTTTGTCTATCGCTTCCCAGGCCTCAGCAAGCTCTCGCGATGCACCGACGAAGTTCGTACCGTTGTCGCTGATGAATTCCAAAGGTTGCCCACGCCTAGCGATGAAACGACGTATAGCTAAGATGCATGATGATGTGGTCAGGGAGTGCGCAGCCTCTAGATGGATGCCCCTGGTGGTGAGGCAGGTGAAGAGAACGCCCCAACGTTTTTCGACTCGTCGACCAACTGCTACGGTTACCGGGCCAAAATAGTCGACGCCCGTGAATGAGAACGGCTTCTGATAAGCAGCAAGACGCTCGGAGGGAAGGTTCCCCATCTCTGGAGGCTCTGGCTTGGCATCACGGTTTTTGCAGTGCTGACATGTCCTACGGATACGATTGAATTCGGCTTGCAGTCTCGGTATGTATAGCTTGCTTCGTATCGCATTTATTGCCGCGTGATGGTTTATATGCTGGAACCTACGATGAAAATCTGCTAAAATTAGTGCTGTCACCTGGTGTTGTCGTGGTAGGATCACGGGCCGCTTGGTAGATTCGCTAACCCAAGGACAATTGGTCAGGCGTCCGCGCATTCTCAGTACTCCGTTGTCATCGACCTCGGGGGACAGCTTTGCAAGTATGCTCGTCTTCGGCAACACGGATTTCCATGTGCAACGTTGTTCGCTTGCGTCACGTGCGTCGGTTAATCGTCGTATCTCCTGTGAAAAGGCATCCCTCTGTGCCAAGCGAAGAATGGCATATTCTGCCTTTTCAAGCTCGCCTTGTGTTAGCGGTCCTGTTGTTCTAGCCGTTCTCTTAGAAACGATAAAGGAGACAAATCGTAAGACGTACACTACTGACCTTAACAAGCGATTCCAGGATGAAAAACGCTCGAGCTGAATCCATGGCTTCGTGTTTGTGTTATGATGCATCATGTGTAGCCGTAACTCTTCCTTCGTGTCGGTGGGATATTGTTCGGGAACTGGCCACTCACACTCGGGCTTCCACAAGAAGTCCGGTCCGCGGAACCAGCGACTATCGGGATCTGCAGTTGGTACCTTCTGCCACTTCGTTCCATCATCAGCTACGTTTAACTTTGTTGATAGCCAGCGCCACTCATGCACAGAAGTCGTCTCCAGGAGTTCGCCTACTCGGAAAGCAACGAACTGACTAAATCGGCGATGATCAGACCGCATCCAGCATATCACGTCACGTGAATCGGTCCAGTAGAAAATGCGTTCGATGGCTATTCGGTGTTGGGCGATAATCGCTGCAGCAAAGCGGGCTCCGATGACTGCGGCCTGTAGTTCTAGGCGCGGGATGGATACAAACTTAATCGGAGCTACGCGAGTTTTGGCACCCACCAGAGAGCATTCGATAATACCCCCATCGTTGAAACGGAAAAACGCCACTGCAGCCATCCCGTTCTCGCTGGCATCGCAGAATACATGAAGCTGTATTTTTGCATTTACCGAAGTGAACTGACGATAACACCTAGGAACACGTACTTGTGAAATAGTCGGCAATACCGCAACCCAAACGCTCCATTTTTCGGCTAGTCGACCGGACAACACATCATCCCATCCAAGGCCAGCACGCCAAATTTCCTGCATAAGAATTTTTACGTACATGAGAAAATTCGCGATGATTCCCATTGGATCATAAATCGCCATCACTGTTCGCAGAACGTCGCGTTTTGTTGGCATCCGTCCTCCAGATAGCAGCTGTATATCGTGTTTGGGGGATAGTTTGAAAGTAAATGTGTCGGTTAACGTATCCCACCACATACCCAAAACCTTTTCGGTGCGATCATCGGAGCACATGTTTATCTTGTCTTCGGGTGATGCCTCGCGTTGTAGGTGAGATGTCACACGATGTGAGTTAGACAGCCAGTTTCGGATTTCGAAACCACCTTCAGCATGGATATGCCGGACTTGTTCAGCTAACGTGATGATTTCTTCGTCAGTTTCAGCGCTGGCCAAAAGATCGTCTACATAATGTTCTTCCTTTATGCATTTTACAGCCCGTGAATATTTGTCAGCAAAACGGTCTGCGTTCAAATTTTTAATGAACTGTGCGGTACTCGGCGAACACGCAGCACCGAAAGTCATAACAGCAACTGCATAGACATCCGGTTCGCTACCTGTAAAGTCGTTCTCGTTCCATAAAATCATCTGGGATCGTTGATCATCTGGTTTCATACGGACTTGGAAAAACATTTCCTTAATATCCCCAACTATGGCCACACGATGCTCACGGAATTTATATAATACGGATAGAAGCCCTGCCAACAGATCTGGTCCATTTAGTAAATATGTGTTGAGGCTAACACCCTGAACCTTCGCCGCTGCGTCGAAAACTACTCGAACCTTGCCTGGTTTGTTCGCATTGAAAACCGGAAATATGGGCAGAAACCAATCTCGGGAACCTTTCATCGACAGTTCTTCAGGCGATAATCGTCGTATATAACCCTGCCTTTCATAGTCCCTCATTTTCTCAATGACTGCCTTAGCTAATACAGAATCTTTCGACATTCTTTTTTGCAGGCATTTGTATCTTCTCATAGCCATGTCACGAGAGCATGGCAACTTAACATCGTCGAAACGCCACAGCAATCCGGATTCATAATGCTTTCCGTTGAATTTCGATTCCGCGTTGAGAATCCCCAACGCTCGCTCATCATCCTTTGAACGAAGTGTTTCCAACGGTTTGACGATACCGAGCGATTCGAGCGTAAAAAAGTTTTTTACCGCTGCGTCCAGATTGGCCTCTGCATCTGCGCCGCAGTTGCATATGTGGATGGTATGTATTGCTTGTATGTTAACACTGTTGGAGTTCCTATTACGTGGGCCATATACGATCCATCCTAATGACGTCTTTGCCGCAACGGGCTCATATTTCCCACCTTCCGCGTAACGAGTCGGTCGAACCAAATGATGGTTGTCGATACCAATGAGCAATCGAGGCCTAGCGTTTTCGTACGCATGAATTGGTAAACCCTGTAGATGCGCGTACTGTTTAGTCAGTTGTGTCACTGTCAGAGTCTGGGCTGGTAGAGAAAGGCTTTGCACCGTGTGCACCTTTGGAATAATATGTACACTGCTGTTTTGCCCGACTCCTGAAATCTCCAAAAGTGACACGCGAATTGAACCCGTTTCGTCGCGTTCCGAGTTACCTGTCCACTTCAGGCACAGAGGATGGGGCTGTCCTTCCAGACCGAGTTCCTCAATTAGGCTATGCTCGATGAAGGTACCGGTAGATCCACTGTCAAAAAAGGCAAAGGTCGTGATGGCCTTGTCTCGCCCGTAAACTATTACAGGGATGTATTTTAAAAATACATCACCGGTAACCTCAGAATGCGCGTTCAGTGATGCTGTGGCAACCGCGTACTCGTTTGGTTTTGAATGGCGCTCGGGATTGTGTAATAGTTCGTGGTGCAGGTACTCGCAACCATTTTTCCCGCAAGCCTTTTTCCCTTTGCAGCCGTAGGTGTGTATTTTCAGACACTTCCGACAAGCATTCAGTCTGCGTATAGTTGCCCATCGATCATTCACATTTAGTCTGTTGAACTGCTCACACTGCGAAAGGTCAACACAAGTGGCCTCACACAGTAGACAAATTTGACTTCCTTCACTAACCAACCCCGTAGCGTTATGTATGTTCATGTGATGCGTTCTACTCTTATGGTCGAGTTTTCTCTCTGGCCTGAATTCTAGGGATGGCAATGTTATCAGACTAGCTGCCTTAACTTGGGTTTCTATCCACTTGCCAAACTCCGAGAGTGTCGCGGAGCTCGATTGCATACGGTGTCGTGCCCAGTCTAGCCGAAGCGCATGAGGCAACTTTTCTACCAACTCGTGCATTAATGCCACGTTGCACTTATATTCTTCTAGCCCCGAAGCGGTTATAGTGGCACACATATTTCGGACCGCCATCCCAAAATCGATTACAGTTTCCAAGCGCTCGATTCGTGGTGCAGGCATTTGATGTATGCGGTGGATTAACGAATGCACAATTATCTCCGGGCGACCGTATAACATGCGCAGCGTCTCTATCACACTAGTAAGGTTAGAGGCATGAAGCAAACATGGTTGAACGGCTTCAAGAGCTTTGCCTTTAAGCGCCCGCTGCAGTCTTAAAGTGTTCTCTTCATCGGAGTACCCACAAGCAGCTGTCGAGGTTTCATATGTGGCGATAAAAATGGGCCACTCCTCGGGTTTGCCGGAAAAATACGGTAACTCCTTGCAGCTTGCCTTTCGAGCCAGAATTTGACTCTGGTTGACATTCATCAACGTGGTTCCGATGCTGTTACGGAACGGGTAAGTATCAACCGCCCCATCAGCAATATTTAAATATTCTCCACTTCTAGGCTGACGCTGCTGACTGACCACTGAATCATTTCCCTGTTGTGCGTTTCCTGGAGGCACAGTACGCGATGAAGAAGGTGACACATTCGGATGGTGTGAACTATGCCCCTCACTATCCCCACGTCTCGACCAATCAACCATTTTGTTTGACTCACCTTCGTCGTCAATCATGCTGATGAAGCCATCGCCGATCCTCTTCGATTCAGCCAAGATCAGCTGCTCTTCAAACTCCAGCTCTCGTCTCTCAAGCTCCAGCTTTCGTCGAGTCAAATTTCGCATCCGAAGTTCCAAGGCGGCAACAGCTTCGCTCGACTCCGCAAGCTTGTCCGCCATCGTCCTCCCGGGTGTGCCGGTTTGCGATGGCGTCGGCTGATGAACGTTCGAAATGGCTGCCCCAGATGCGCCGACCGCCGTCCGCAGTACGGTTCCCGCAGAAGCGCCGTCCTGCGCTTGCGGTGGTAGTTCCATGTCCTCGATGGCCGCTCCAGATGCACCGTCCGCCGCCCGCGGCACGGTTCCTGCAGAAACGCCTCCCTGCGATGGCGCTGGTTGTTGTACGTCCGCAGTGGTCGGTAGGTGCGCTAACCGTGGCACGGTTTCCGAGGATGAGCGATGTAAAGTCCCCAGGTCTGCCACAGTAGAGTTTGCAAGCGGTGTGTACCGCGATGCAGGGGCTTCGCGAACCTCCGAAGTCAACCGTTGCTGCGGTCCCCTCAGCAACAATCCTGCACCTAATGGTGCGTTCGGGGTCGATGACCTTGCGCGGTCAACGATCTCCAAAGATGAGTTAACCGTCCAATCTTGTCCAGTCGGCGCGAACGATCGGAAGTGAAGTGAATCCGCGGCCGGTGCAAGTGGCCTATGATCCAGTGCTCCCGTTTCAGGTTGCTGAGACTCGTTCGTTTGTACTACCGCTGGAGGTGCTTTCAATTCGTGCTCGTGTTCCATAGTGAGAAATTGCGTATGTTGGTGTAATGTGTAACGTACACCTCAACTATTCTCTCGCCGTCCGACGTATCGTCTGTTGGTCGCGTTCCTAGGTGTTTCGCGGCCTCAACTGTCTTGCGACACGGTTCACTCACGCACTCGCGTAAACGCGTAAAATTTCCAAACGTGGAATTTTTTTAAAATGTTGCGTTAGCAACGTCCGGTGATATTTTTTTTTCCCGAAATGATTCACTCGCGACGTTAGTTAGGTTCTCTTAACTTCACTTTATTGAATTCTATTAACGCAGTACGTAACGGTGGTACTGTAAATTTACTTATAACAAAGTGGTTAAAAAAATTCCACTGCTTCTGGTTCCGCGGTGATGACGAGAAAAAGAGAAAGTGCTTTCCCAAATTTCCCTTTTATGGCTTTTCCACCATTGCAAATTCGCGGGCTTGCGATCCTCATCGTTAGTCGAGCAGTCCCACAGTCGAGCAGTAACGTGGGTCAAATGTCACTGCTTGACACTTGCGCTGACATTCGATGTTTTCCTGTGTTAAACAATAACAACGTGCAACATGTTAATCCACATCAAAAAAAATCTACTCGGGAGCAAATCGGAAAAGACCATGCCGAATTTAGATTTTTCGACTGGCATCCATCTATCAAACTTTGTTTGAAGGATAGATTCCAAAATCGAATGACAGAATTTTCCTCCGTTTAATAAGGCCTTTAAGGCCGGGATACATTATCCATACTCGCTAATTTGTAATTTAACCCTGTCACTGGCAACCAAAAACACATCATAAAGAAAAAAGAATCTTGTCAACTTTGAAAAGCTATAACTAAAAAAAGATAGCGATTTGAATCAATCGATGCACAGTTTTAGAAATTGCATTAGTTTATTTAATTTTCATCAGAATATTGCATCAATATTGGATTACGCATTCAAAAGTTATAAGCTTCCAAAGACGCTGGCTACACCGGTAGCCCGGTTGCCTGGAATAGGGGTTGTTGCGAAGCATCCAATTCTTTCTACCCAAAGATCAATGAACGTATTTTAGCCGAAATTAGAAACGTGTATAATTTATTTCTAGTTCACAAAATGGCGCTAAAAAATCACGTGCGTATACTTGGGTGCGCGAAGGAATCTGCTCGTCATCCTGTTGCGCCGGTCATTCCCCCTAAGGGCTTCGGTTCGTGCCGTCGCTGGTCGATTTTCGATAAACCGATTGATTTTGAAGCGACCGGCAGCGCCCTCTATCGCGTGATCCGAGGAAGAAGGCTTTTGCACCCGAATTGACGGTTGACGGCGTCAACAGGGGTATTGGAAAATTTAATTCTTATAAACAGTTTAATTATACTCCAAAAAATCTACGAAAAATTCCAGAGAACGATGGCTGTGGATTACACAAATATATAGAATTTCAAGTCAATCGGATTCCTAGAATCAGAGAAATGAGCAATCCAAATCGATTTGGCTACCCGGGTAGCCGGTTGCCTGGAATAGGGTTAAGCAAGTGTAAGCATCAATAACAGATAACTTTACAGGGTGTTCCAAGTCACTTTCGAATGTAAAAATTGTTATTCACCACGTGCAACATGTTAATCCACATCAAACTGATATTGGAGCCCTTTCCGTTTTAAGTTCGTAGGCTGAAATTTCAGCCTGTCAGCTGTTTGCATTGTATAGCAGTTTTCAAGCAGCTATCTAAGTGAGTATAATATGGGGTGGGGCTTATCTCAAGGTGTATGAATTTAGAAGACTGAATTTTATTGCTTCTGCTTCTGAATGAAGATTTTAAGAGTGTTTTGTGTTTTCGTCGAGCCTCCAGAAAGCTTGTTTGAACAAAAGTTTTCACCCATCCTGTCAAAAAGTGATATTCAAATTTGGTTTTAAAAATCATACTATGAGGGCTTGGTACTTGTTTCGACGCAGCGTATCGCAACGCATTGCGGAACGCACGCTGGTATCTGTTCGCTGCGTTCTGCATGGATATGTCAACACATTTTACAAAGAAAAACATCAACAAACAGCAATAATGCCTCTTATTTAAAGGTTCTGATGAGATTATAATGTTAAATTACAACTGTAAAATCATTTCCAGCTCTGCTCAAAACAGTGCAAAGCATGTTTTCGCTTTTTTATTGCGTATTGCAAACTGACCCGCACACACTTGTTTTGCAGCAATTACGAAATTACTTTCTCTACATTTATTTTGTTTTGTAATAAAATTATTTAGTAGTCCATTTACATGCAAAACTGCCCTCGAAACAATTTAACGTGAAAAATATCGATTTTCACCCGAAATGGTTAAACCATTTTGACAGACGCATCACGACGTGCGTCGAAATAGAAATTTTTCTACTTTGACGCTGCGTCGTGCGTCGTTAACGCATGCGTCTGTCAAATCCCATACATTTTGGCAAAATCGCAACGCATTGCGTCGGAACAAGTACCGCTCTCTGAGACCACTATGAGACTTCTGAATGAAGATTTTAAGAGTGTTTTGTGTTTTCGTTAAGCCTCCAGAAAGCTTGTTTGAACAAAAATTTTCACCCATCCTGTCAAAAAGTAATATTCAAATTTGGTTTTAAAAATCATACTATGAGATCACCTAGACTACATACACTTTGTTTCTAAATTCCACCACGTGATCTCTTTAATGCACCTTGGGATAAATGTAAACAACACCGTTTTTTCGAGCAGATATTCGAAACTAATTCTAGCTTTGAGCCTAGAATAATCTAGACAGCAAAATTGCAGGCTAGTTTTTTGTGTAGTTTTGTATGGAGTGTTTACATGATTTCAGCCTCCAACTGTTAAACTGCATACAAAAAACTGACTAGAATCATGAAGGGCCACATTATTATTTTTGTTGCGGGCAGCCGTGCCGACCCCTGGACTTGCCGTGGCAGTTGCGCTGCCACCGGTCAACATCCAGGAGGACGACAGTGTGTACACGCACACTGTCGCACACACTAAGCAGCGCAAGGCTTACACAGAAAACTTTTTTTACTGAACTTTCAGGAGCTCTCGGCAGGGGCGCTCGGTGCGGCTGGTGCGCGGCCACCGTACTTTTATATTTTAAAGTGTATTGTGTAACAAGGGTTCACAAAGAAATAAATTTACACAAAGCAACTAAACACTTCTTTCCCGCTTATGCGTCAATCTTCGAATGACGGTTATCTGTCAGTTTATTCACAAGGTAATTACAACCCAAATGACAATCCAGCCTGCTCTCACTATGGCGAGCTCAATGACAGCTGCTTCAACCCATACTGAGAGGCTATCATCGTTTCCTCCTGCGTACTGAGCAAGCTTGTTTTTTTCCCCTCGCTGAGGCCAGATGATTTTGTTTGTATGGTGAGTAAATCTATCGCCGATGATTGCTCTAATGAGATGATCAACCCCGCTGCAAAGAACTCCCTTAACAAGTCCCTTAAGAAGTCCCTTAACAACACTATACTTGTTAAGGGAAATGAAATCTCTCGTGAGTGTTTTTGAGTGCTTTTTGAGTGCCCTTTCACTCGTTTCTCCTCACCGCACCTACCTGGCTTCCCCTCCCACCATTCATTTTCGCTTCCCTTTCTTCTCGCCCGACAATGTCATCATATAATGAATAAATATACACTTCGATGTACAATTCTATCCGCAGTCCTTTTATTGTTCTATCATGCTTTGTTTTTGTTGTTGTGATACACCTCCTGAAACGAAAACAAAACAGAAAATGGAAATTATTGTAGAACGAACACCATTTCAATACAATGATGCCGTACACAGAATGCCGCAGTATTGCTTGTATTACAATCAGTTTTGATTGATGATGGTGATGTATAAGGTTGCCACAGTACTAGTTCGACTTACCTCAGCTATTAGCAGCATTGTTTTAATCGATTCGCACTGAAAAAACAAATTAATTATACAGGGTTTCACACTTTATCTCAAGACCGCGGGACCCCTTCCCGAATCTGTCTTAGCCAAAGCCAAGATTGCGGTATGATGCTTGAAATCGTTGATGATACCTGAAAACGTTGATGATACCTGAATTCATCGGATGCAATGCTGAATCTGCGGCACATTTCTCGAAACACACTGGTCCGCGCTGAGGACATGCGGTCTAATATTTTTTTACACGGATAACCTTTGTGTACATCAGTCTATTAGAAACACTCAATTATCCTTTAGTTTTTTTTTACCAAAAAAAGGCAATTTAATAAAATGAGTGAATGCATATTTGTTTGATTAAAATATTTACAAATGTTAAGAAAGTAGTTTGAACTGTTTAAATAATCTTTTTTGGTAAAAACACGAAAAAATAATTAACTGTTTTCAGTACACTGATGTACACAAAGGTTATCCGTGTAAAAAAAATATTCGACCGCATGTCCTCGGCGCGGACCAGTGTGTTTCGAGAAATGTGCCGCGGATTCAGCATTGCATCCGATGAATTCAGGTATCATCAACGATTTCAAGCATCATACCGCAGTCTTGACTTTGGCTAAGACGGATTCGGGAAGGGGTCCCGCGGTCTTGAGATAAAGTGTGAAACCCTGTAAGAGTGTGTTGCTTGCTGTTTGCTCATCTGCCGGTGTGTAAACAATGTGGTCGCGTGACAGCGCTGTCAAAAGTTGTTCATATCGATACAGTGGCCGGCAATATAAAGTGGCCACTACTTACAATTTTACATTTTTTCCATTTTTTCCGTGAAAAATGAAGTTATTGTACTGCTTTATTTTTTGAAACATTGTTCGTGATATGCTTAAGAATGTGCAGTACCAAAACATGACAAAAATGAGAAGTTTGCTTCAAGAAAAAATATTTTTTCCAAAATTGATCAAAATCACTGTGCCAAAATAAAGTGCCCACTTTATTCATTTTACAGAAAAAAATTTTCTGAACAAATATAACACCAAACTTTTAATTTATATGCGTTCTTCTTGCATTCCTTACATGTTCGATGATCTTTGGCGTATTTTTTTCTAATTTTTAAAGGTTTATCTAGTTCTGCATCTAGTTTTTGCATCTGGTTCTTCTCAAGCGTTATCCAGAGCTTTAAATTTCAATTTATTTGTTTGTGACACCAGTTTTATCCACCTTAGCACATAGAATCTGCCTCAAATTCTCGATGGAACCAAGATTTAGACTTCATGGAGGACATGCAAGGTGTTTCATACGATACTAATAGAGAAATGTTTTTGTATTGATTGTGTGAGTTGAGATGTTAGCCTGTAGGAACATGTTTTTAGCTTTCAAACCCCATTTTTTTTAAAAGAAATATCCCAAAGTATTGATGAAGAATGTTAAAAAAGGTATCAGCCATAGTTGTACTTTCGATTCACACCAGTTTTTACGCTACTCCTGAAGATAAACACCCCCTAGCTATCACATTGCAATTTTCGTAATTTACTGCCCGTTAGATGTGGCGTCCTTCAACTTCCTCGCTCGAGCTACAGCAATCTAACAAAGCCAATTGGCTTCAATATGATCAAGACCATGCAGATATATCGTTAGATTGTTGAAAAACTGATATTTGGACAGATGAGTCCAAATTAGAACTGATGTTCAAAAATATCTAGACGCGATACAACAAACCAATATGTATGAAGAGTGCAATGTGATGACCAGAGAGGGGTTTTCTATGCGAGGAGTGGAGAGCATGGTATGAATCGACGGCATAATGAAAGCTTATACCTGTATAAGCATCCTGTGTGAATTTATCTGTTTTCTGTGAAAATTACGGAGTTAGTAAATAAATTTATGTTACAACAGGAAGACGACTCAACTTAAAACAAAGATTTTTTTAATTTTTTTTCAATCAAATCGAATAAAACTTCTTTAATGACTCCCACTTAGTCTTAACTTTAATCCTATCGAGATTTCGTGTGCAAATTTTGATGCAAATGTGGTGAGAATGACGTGATTAGGAAAAAACAAAATATGTTAAAGCTCTGAAATACTCCTAGGAAGAACAAATGCCAAATATGTGCAAATAAAACAAAAAAAAAAATATGTCAAAGATCCTCAAAAATGTAAAGAATGCGAGAGGAACGCATATAAATTATAAATTTGATGTTATATTTGTTCAGAAAAATATTTTCTATAGAATGAATAAAGTGGGCACTTTATTTTGGCACAGTGATTTTGATCAATTTTGGAAAAAATATTTTTTATTGAATCAAACTTCTCATTTTTGCCATGCTATGGTACTGCGCATTCTTAAGCATATTACGAACAATGTTTCAAAAAATAAAGCAGTATAGTAACTTCATTTTTCACGGAAAAAATGGAACAAATGTAAAATTGTAAGTAGTGGCCACTTTATATTGCCAGCCACTGTATGTCAAATTGATTTGACAATAAATGACAACATTGAAATTCAAAGAAGAGAGGTGTATATTTTTGCTGGCTCAGAATCTAGCGCTAGCGGATTTGTATTTGTAAAATTATTGCATCTAACTGTGAGTAAATCGAAAAAGAATTATTGTCTTCAATGTATATAACGCATATGTTTGCAATTTTAATGCATTTGTTTTAGATATCAAATCATGGAAACACAATCAATTCTTGATGCTATCGGGATATGTGATCAGCGAATCGAGCAGAATCTTCGTCAAACGCATAAACTTACCACTGCAGTAGTAGATGTAAAACTGCAACTTAAGAAAATGTGCCGGAAAGAGCTGGAACAGCCTGTCGTCACTGCATCCATTGCACACCAGCCTCCAGCAATGCAGCGACCAGTTTTCCTCGCATCAGAATTGGTGTGCAAGGAAGAGCTGGATGCGTTGGAAAATAATCTCTCTCTCTCGGAAAACTTCCAAACAATGGTACGTTGGATTACCGGCGAGATTACTGCTACCAAAGAAAAGCAACGAATTCATGACGCTTTGGGAAAAATGTTTTCAAGACCTTTTTTTGCGAGTTGTAGCTGGGCTGGGGCTGTTAAAAAAGGATATAGACCTAAGTTGGGTTTGAAAAAATATCCAAACGTTGTAAAAATACTGAAGGTTGTTGGTGGAAATATTGACCAGGCAACTTTTGAAAAACATTTGAAAGATAAGCTTTACAATGGGAAAAGTGCATGTAATATTAAAGGGATAAGAAAAAGTGTAGTTCATGCCGAACATAAAAGAAAGGCAGTGATTAATAGTTCTACAAAATAGTATGAGGTTTTCATGTTATCAGTGCGGTGAAGGATTAGTGAATTATTGAGGTTCGAAGAACGTCTGAATTTGAATAAAACAATATGAATTTGTAAAACATGTATTACTTTAATGTAATAAACAAAAGTATTATTTTTAGCTTCTAGGAGATTGGCATGAAAAAAGATCTGATCACCAACAGGTTCTGCTACAACTTATCTTGCCATCGAAATAATTGTGCTCTCCTGCGCACAGTGGGGAATGTGTCAGGTATTCTCATAACATATCCCGGCCATTACGTCTTGCGTACCAGCGCCAGTATCAGAAACTACAGTTTGTTGTTCAACTCATTAAGCTAGTGGTTCATCTTTCACTTTCACACTCCATGCTCGAAAATTGGGAATGCGCAGAGGTACAGTTCCATCGTAGCAAGGACAGATTACCCGGCTGCGTGATACTGAAAAAGTCTGGAAAGTCGTAGGATGCCGAAGGCGAAGGATGAAGGCGTAGGTATTTAAACCAATAAGAAGATGGTCCTGAGGATGCGTCCCTTAAAAAATCTCGATTCAATATCAAACTAGCAAAATTTTGGAAGTACGTAAGTGTCTCTTTATTATAGACTTTTTTATCACAAACAAATTTCATAACCATATTTTTCATTTTATATTTACTTATAAAAGTACTTAGTAACCTACAATACTCTTCTAGCTTTAAAGTTCTCCTAAAATTAAATACTTCTAGGTAACTAATGCATTACTAATTAGTAAGTGTGTAGGAGAGGGAACAGTACCATTGAATCGGGTTGTGGGGAGCGTTCAACAGGAAGCTGGGAAAGAGGACGACTAGGAAGAAAAATAGGTACTAATTTACATTTAATATTACTTGAAGAAACCTCTACACGGGTGGTATGAACATTTGTATGAATTTTAAAGATATTTAAATTGATTGATGATACATCGAAATCCAATACCCCCGCATTTGTTGATGAAATGTCAAAATATTGCTCCCAAGAACTAACTTCTACACCTAAAATATTAAATGCATCGCTTGTAGTTGATTTGGTAGCTTTTATAAATCTTACAATTTTTTGTTTTGTGTAAGAAACAAAAATTACCTCTTTGAAATCTTTGAATTCGGGTCCTAATTGGTAATCGGCTCTTACTTGTAAACGTCCTTTTTTCTTTAAATGTGGATAATTCGTTTCCGTACGATGACTGGCTTTTTGAACAATACTTTGTTCTGTTAATCTAGAAGCCACCTGTTCCACAATTTTAGTTCCCGATTTGACGCATGGTTTTACAAATCGCATATTGTTCTCAAAATCATATGCAGAAAAATAATCCAAAGGCCCTAAATCCTCAACATCATCGGCAACATGTTGGAGGTTATGGACGTTGCTTGTAACATTGGATGCACCATAAAAGTGACTAAACTGTCTGACAAACTTTTCAAGCATTCTTTTCGCCACAGGCCAAAGTTGTTTGTATTCTACAGTACTAAGTATATTTATGCTACAAAAATATAAAAGATAATGATTATATGCCTCACTTCGCATAAAATCTTTGAACACTACAATACTTATATAATGCAGAAAAATCCTAAATTCTGTGGCCTTCCACAAAGCAAGTTCTTTTAAGTGCCGCATTCTACGGGGCACTTCAGAAGGAAGTCGTGTCTTCATAATAAAAGCAGAAACGACTTCCCTGTGTCGGGGTGTCCAAACTACAAAATGAATGTCACCAAACTTATTATGTATTATGCCCTCGTCGATTTTTTTACTAACACCTTCATCAATTAAATGTAGACGGTCACTGGGAGGGACGCCTTTGACCATATTAAAACGATAAATTTTTTCCAAAGGTGACGTTCCTGTGTGATGTTCAACACAATCCCTACCTCTAAAACTCTCGTTAGTACGCGGCGTGGCATTGACAGTATTAAAAGTCATAACTTTACCTCTTTTGGAAGGTACTGATATACCGACTGCTGTGCAATACAAGCATCCATGTTTACCATTAAAATTAATGGTAGCTGTGGTGATATGAAGGAAATGATGAGTTATTATGATAGATTATTCAAGTTTTTACAATTGGGCATCATATTCTTACAAACCTTTAAGAAATGCTCGCATTGGTGCATCAGCAACAAAAACCCTCATGAAAAATGGAAACATTTTATCGCCAATGTTAATTCCATTGTCTATGAGGTTGTTAATGTCCTTCACTAATGGATTCAGGAATTCTTCCAAACAACCCGGCTTTGACGATCCACCAAAAACACCGACCACAAATACCGGGATGCTGGACAATTCTACCACTCTTATTTGAATCGGAATTAAATTTTTCCGACTTTTCCTAAATAGTGGCAGTCCATCAATGGACACATCGATTGTGATTTGTTCTACATCTGGACAAATATACCTACAAGCAAGCAAGAATATTATAATCAATATTACATTAAACATACACTCAAGGGATGTAAGCATACTTACTCAAAATAGTTTTGTAGCACTGATTGTATTCCGCGGTACCACATTTGCCCACCGCTTATTGGGAAAATTTGCTTGCCAACTTGAATTGGTGTTTTCATCAATGTTTGTGATGATTTTGGAACAGGAGCTTGAAAGTGTTTTCGTATTATAGCAAGGATAGCTCTAATAGTGAAACGGGACAGGCGACTTATAATAGCTAGATGTCTGAGGGCATCATTAAAAGAAAGCTTATGAACAAAACTTAAATCATCGTCCTTTTCCACTTCATTCTCGTCTACATAGTCGATGAAACTGTCGTATACACCTTCACCACTAGAAGAGAATGCAAAAGAAGTGTAATCTGCCAACAGTTCTGGAACTTCTACTGGATGATTTTCTAAAAAGAAAACGACGATTAAATATATAATACAATTTACAAAACAAAAGGCACACACTCACCTACTAAGAGATCCGGCCATGGAATGTTCGATGAGGCAAGATCAACATTAGCAAGTTGCTCATTGCATATTCGGTCCAATTCTTCTAGCTCCCGCTTTCGCTCCCGATTATAATTCCCATCATGTCGCTGCATTGTCGAACGTAGGTTTAATTTCTACTAGTTTTTCACGAAAATAATGTAGCAATGTGCAGATCTTTCCCATTCACCAACATACCGGTCAAATGTAAACAAGTATTATAAACGCGATTCAAAACTTGACAGCAAAATACCGAGCAAAAAAAAAAAATGACAGCGATGAATCAAAAGAAACGTTATTTTTATTTTCTTTATTTTTATAGAGACTTTGAGCCAATTGGCCTCAATCGCCTTTTCAAGAAACATTATCATTACCTTCGTTTCTATGACCAAAAATGCACCCTTATCTTTATGACCACCTACGCGAGTAGATTATACATTTTGTAAAGGAATTCGTATTTTTATTGGTGAAAAAATACATTATTTAACATTATTATACATTATTTATAATAACGATACTTCTTTTTATGTTATAAATTAATGATGTTTGACTTTTACTTACGTAAATTGAATGCGCAGTAAATAGTTCAACTTCCACCAATAGACCACCATGTTGTTCCAGTTGTCGGGGCAAAAAATTCAATTTATATGAATTTAGAAAAAAATATTTGGAGTTAGACACCTTTTGGAATAGGCTCTATAAATATAAGTTTATCCGTTGCTATACATATCATTACAAAAATAACGAGTTGATCTAAACCCAAATCTCTTATTGTATATATTACCTACCCGGAATAGGTGGTTATAGAAATGAAGGTTAATAGAGGAGAAGATGATTTACAAATTGTGCGTAACTTGAAAATAATCTCTCGTTCTTGATTTTGAATTATGTGGTGAGACTAGAAAGAGTGAGTAAGCTGTGTGAAGAATCATTTCGATTGACAAGCGGGGTGTAGCAACGGGTGGAAGGAACATGAAACGCATGGAAATTGAGTGCAGTCACTCATCGTGAGCGACTTTTTTCCGCGGGGAAGCAACAGCCGCTCACATGATGAAATCATGATGAGGTCGGATTTTGGTGTGAGTAAAAATTTCTTCCCCACATCGAGCCGCCATTGTGTTGTGGTTTTAGGAGAACATTGGATCATCATCTAGTTGATTTACAGCCTCTAGGTAAGTGTAAAACACCCAACAGAGTGCTGTTGTCAATGTAAAAAAAGTTTTTAAATTGCAGAGGGTGATTCTTTCTCCGTCACACGCATCAACAAAACATGAAGCAGCGTTTAACGATGAAGAAGATACCCAGTTGTGCGATAACCATTAACGTTGAAAATCAAGAGGAATACATGGATTGAAAATACTTAAAGAGAATACGCACCGAGTCGAATTTAAAACGGAAAATAATGGTCCACAAAAGGCGAAAATAATGGCAAAGGAAACGAGTGCGGCTGGGCCGCAATACCATCCAATATTTCATGAAAGGCCATGTTTTGGATTGCCATGATTGTTAGCAATGGCGGATTAAGACGAATGGAGGCCCTAAGCGGTCACACAAAAGTAGAGGCTTGGTTGAAGCGTCTAGCAGGGGATTGTATCAAATATCCCAACCAGAGAAGGATTGAGTAGCAATTATGCTTGTGAGCGGATGGTAGGTGCCATTTTTGGGGCCCCTGGCCGACCCAGATGTTCGACGCTTAAACAACTAAATACACATTAAAACTGAAGGAAATACACATCTAATCAATTACTTTAAAAAATAATATAATTGTACTGATTCGTGATGTATTTTGTAGTTTTGACCTGCATGCACAATTCTAAAATATTCCTATGAATCACAGAAAGGCCTAAAGCCTAAAAGCCTGCCTTATAAGCTTGAAAATTACACGTGGCAATGAACCCTAAAAAAGCTGAATAAAATCGCGTGCTTTTAATGGTTTGTAGTGTAAATTGATTGACAGAGCCGGCTGGCCACATGTACACAACATGTGCTGTTTTGCAGTGTTCTTACATCCTCCGTTATTTTCAAATTCATCCATGCTTAGAGAGCGTACACTGCTTTTCCACTGCTAGTCATATTGGAATTGCTTTAGTCATAATTTGCACTTGGAGGATTTATACATTCCGTTTTCAATTCTTTTCTTCAAATCCTTTTTCTTTGTCTGGCTTGGATCCTAAATCAGCAGCTTCCATTCAAAAAGAATCAAATTTAGTTTCCATAATTCACGAAAACAAAATTCATTACTTGCACTCTCCATCGTTTGCTCTTCATCATTCCTTGTTGTTTCTTGAACACCATGCAATCATCAAAGGCAACACGATATCATCGTAAATATTTTCACTTGTGCGTGGATCTATTTCTGCTTCAAGGTTCGATGCGTCTACTAGTGCCTTTTCAACGACCCAAATTTCGAAGCCTTCAATGGTTTACATGTTTAATTGAGATGTTCTGACTTGATGTACTGTGGATCAAATCCAACCACGGCAGTACAACAAGTCAACAGATGAACTGAATAGAAAGGAAGAGTCAGAGTGTACTAGGGATGTTAACGGTGGAAAAAAGTAAAAGAGGGGAATACCTTTTTTTCGCCATGACTACCATGACGATGATTGCACTGATTTTCCCCTTCCTTTTTTCTCACAGCACGCTGCTCATAGTGAGATCGCTTTCGTCTGAAAAGCGGAACGGAAAGCGACTTGCATCAAATGTCAACCCGATTTTCCGTGCTGAAATTGTCATCCGGGAAGTATCGCGCAATGACGTTTATAATCTAAACTTAAGCTAGGTTTATACGTGCATGTTTACAGCTCGGCCGTTCCTGACTACAAATTGCCCTCAATTTCACTATTCTCCAAATTCTGGTTGGGAATTGTGCGGTACAGATTCCACTTCAGAGCTACTCCAAAGCCCTTAGCTTATCTGACTCTAAAATATTGTCGTATGGTATTTGGGTTTGTTTGAAACCGTTGACATCACGTATTACATATCGATCGTTAAGGAGCTTTTTGTAAACGATATACAGGCCCTTGTATTTCGGTAGGAGCTTCTTGTTAGTATTAACGGAGTGATCTGTGTAACGAATTGCTACAAGATCTCCTTCCTCAAACTTTTCTGCTGCGCGATGTGTTTTGCTAAACTGCTTTGCGCTCACCATTTGCGATTTAATTATATTTCGAGAAGCTGTTTTACGACACTCGGTTAAACCTACACTATTTTCCTGTTTTCCGTCCAAGTACTCTGTTATTTCATCTATTGCTGTACCTCGTTGTTCTATTCCAAATAACAAAACTGATGGAAGTTGTTGTGTCGAACTATGTACAGGCGGTCCCCGAGATACACGGTACCTCTTATACGCGGATTCGGAGATACGCGGTTTTCTAAATTTGACAGTTCTTTGAGCAAATTGTACTGATTTGACACATCAATTGTATATTGCCAAATAATTTCCATTTCGATCGAATGTTAAAAACTATTTCAAAAAGTTTAAAACTGTTATATTCAGTCAGAATCATATCAAATAACTCATAAAGTGACTAAAACCGCCCCCTACTTGCAAAATTACACGAAAATTAGTGAAATTTTAGCTGGAAATCACGAGGATTCGACTTACGCGGAAATTCGAGATGCGCGGTATTTTGCGGCTGTTTTCGGTCCCCATTAACCGTGTATCTCGGGGACCGCCTGTACAGAGTTATTCAACGCATATTCTACTATTTGTAATTTACTGTACCAGTCGCTGTGGTCTAGGGGATTGGAAATTTTGCTAAGAATTGGTTTGATAACTCGATTAACTCGCTCCACCTGTCCATTTGCTTGAGGAGATGCAACTGCATTTAGTACATGAATTATATTACGGTTATTAAGAAAACTTGTGAACTCTTTAGATGTAAAACAGGTGGCCTGATCACTTATTAACCGTCTAGGGCGACTGTAGTAAGCAAAGTACTGATTCAATGCATTACAAACTTCTCGACTGCTGGTAGAAGATGTAGGGTATAGTTTGGTAAACTTTGTGAATGCGTCTATAACGACCAACAAATACTTTTTCTTTGATTTTAAAGAAGGAAGCGGCCCAAGATGGTCTATGTGCAAAGTTTTATGTTGTTGTTAACTTATACTTTATTTTAACAAACATATATATATAAAAACGATCAAATGATAAAAGGAAAAGGAATACGGTGCCGCGCGCGCTAGCCACGTCTATTGCTGGTGCAGATAAAATCCCGAGTGTTCGTTACATTGCAGGATCCCCGATCGTAATCGATCATGCACGAGAGAGAGAGAGAGAAAAAGACGACTATATTCGCTACACATCGAATGCTGTCAGTTCACGGAAAGCATCGAGTGTGCGAAGAGGCTGCAGTCTCGGCGGACTGCAACATCTCCCCCGGCTAAATGAGCTGATAGGCTCCGAGCCGACGCGGAAGTCTTCTTACTCGAGAAGACCTGCGTGGCAAATCTATCAGGCGCTGATCGGTCCTACCTCCTTGACGGTTTTCGAGGTCGGCAGGAGGTAGCGAGCTGGATGTCGTCAAAGGAACATCCATCGGGGTAGTCGCTGCTAGTGATGAATAAGCGAGCGATGACCGTGGAAGCGCTGTTGGCTCGCTTATGATTGGTTCCAGCTCCGGCTGGGTTGGCTCTGGTCGGGAAGAAGAAGAAGACCATTCCTCTAACAGTACATCAAGCGGCAGCTGATGTCCCTCAGGTGCACGGGCTACCGCACGACGCCTGATTTGGTTTATGTGGCGCCGAAGTAAACGTCCATCACTCGCAATGACGTCATACATAACGCGTCCACTGCTACGAACGATCTTTCCCGGTATCCACTTCCATGAGTTTCTATAGAAAGATTTTGTAGAAACGAGATCGCCAGGCTGAAAACTTCGCACTGAAATAAATGAGGAAGGAGATAGTGAGTGTGATGATGGGGGCCGCAACAGCTCCAGTGCTGTCCTGATGGGGCGGCCGAACATTTCCTCAGCTGGAGATTTCTGCTGGTTCAACTGCGCGTTTGGTGTCGATCGGTACGTTATGAGAAACAATTCCAGGGCCTCATCAAGGGACGTCTCGTCGCTCTGGATCTTCCGCAGTGCTCGTTTCAGCGTATCGACGAACCGCTCCGCCTGTCCATTTGATTGCGGATGGAACGGTGCTGTCGTGATGTGCTCGATCCCGCTGCTGTTGCAAAACTCCGCAAACAAGGCGCTGGTAAATTGCGGACCGTTGTCGCTAACTAACGTTTCAGGCATACCGAAGCGAGCGAAAATGTTCCGTAACATGGAGATGGTGGCAGATGTTGTTGTACTCGTAGTTTTGTAGATTTCAGGCCACTTGGAGAAAGCGTCAACCACCACTAAAAAGAAATACCCTTCCAGTGGCCCAGCATAGTCCACGTGTACTCTACGCCAGGCGCCCGATGGTGTTGGCCATGTCGCTGGTGTTGCTCGAGGGGGTGCTTTAGCGGCTGCCAAGCAGGATTCACAAGATGCCACGTAGCTCACAATATCGTCGTCGATCATTGGCCAATACAGGTAGCTTCTCGCAATCGCCTTCATTCTCTGCATCCCCGGATGACCCTTGTGCAACTGCAGCAAACAACGGGAACGCAGTTTCTCCGGGATGACCACTCTCTCCCCGAAAAGTATACACCCCTCAACGGTTGAGAGCGATTCTTTCCTATTGTGGTACCGTGCCAAATCTGCTCCGAATGAAACATCATGCGGCCATCCGTCCTGCACGTACTTATGGACTTTCCGGAGCAAGGGGTCAGTCTGCGTAGCTGTCTCAACGTCTCTAAAACATAAAGGAAATGAGCTAAGCGCATTAATGGCAACTGACCTTAAGTCGTTTTCTAACTCCAGGCTGGCGATGACGTATTCAGCTTCAGGTTTGGCGTGATGATGTATGAGCCGAGATAACACATCGGCGTTTCCAAATGAGCCTGTTGCTACATACTCGATGTCCATGTCATACAGGTGAAGAGTAAGTGCAAACCTCTGCAGCCGGTTTGCTGTGTATGTCGGAATTCCTTTCTTACTGCCAAATATGCGTACCAATGGTCGGTGGTCGGTCTGCAGTGTGAAATGACGACCGTATATCATGCGATGAAATTTGGTTACAGCGAAAATTATTGCCAATCCTTCTCTGTCGATTTGGCTATAACCAATCTCCGCCTTGCTGAGTGCTCTGGATGCGTGTTGTACCACTTTTAGGGATCCGTCTGGGTACTTGTGGCATAGCGTTGCTCCTAAGCCAACTGATGATGCATCGGCGGACACAACTATGTCGCGCGTTGGATCGTAGTGTGTGAGCAAGAGCTCCGTGGACAAGAGGGCTTTAAATTGGTCAAAAGCTTTCTGACATTCGGGTGTCCACTGGAACACACTTCCGGCTAGCAGCAACTTATCCAATGGGTAGCGCAAGTTACGCATGTTGGGGATAAACTTGGCATAAAAATTTATCGCACCGATGAATGATCGAACGCCTGTGACATCTTTTGGAGCAGGCAAATTTTTGATGGCGTCGATCTTTGCCGGGTCGGGTCGTAGGCCTCGGCTGTCGATGATATGCCCCAAGTAGCGTATTTCCGACTTGTTGAATGCGCACTTTTCACTCCGGATGGTAAACCCATAGTCCCTTATGCGCTTCAGCGTTTCTTCAAGAGCTGCATCATGCTCTTCCTGTGTTTTCCCTCCAACTATTACGTCATCCATGTAAGCAGATACTCCATTTACCCCGGCGAGCATTTTATCCATTATCTGCTGAAAGGCACCAGGGGCCACTTTTATGCCTGGAGGAAGCCTGTTGTAATGGTATAGACCACGATGCGTATTAATTGTCAGCAGGGGTCGGCTCTTTGCTTCTATTTCGACCTGCAAAAATGCATCGGATAAATCAATTTGTGAAAATATTACGCAACGGGCTAGCTTAGAAAAAATGTCCTGGGGTAAAGGAAGCGGATATTCGTGCGGGTGTAATGCTGCATTGAGTCCGGTGCTATAGTCTCCGCAAAGCCGTATTTTGCCGTTCGCCTTTCGAACCACTACGACTGGTGCTGCCCAATCCGAATAGTCGCAGGAACTGATGATGCCTAGATTCTCAAGCCGATCCAACTCTTTATTTACAGCATCTTCCATCGCGTATGCAACCGGACGTTTCGGTCGAAAAACTGGTCTGCTCCCTTGTTGCAGCTGTAGGTGAATTTGTGCCTTGGTGCACAGGCCCATTCCACTAAAAAGCGAAGGAAATTCTTTCTCCCAGGATCGTGGTTCAGCTGTACCTATGTGATTGCAATAGCTATCCATCGGAACGGTCCCCAAGCCGAAAAGATGAATTAAATCAGCCCCGAACAATGACACATCCGCTTTTGACACGCGAATTGTCGCTTGCTTGGTGGTATTATTAATGCTCACGTTCGCTTCAAACTCACCTTGAAGGCCGAAAACTTCGCCAGTAGCTGCTTTCGCTCTTACCTTGGGTGGGTTGAGGTGAGGCTTACCCAACTGCTTCCATAGTTGCTGGTTAATGACAGTGATGTCCGATGCGGTGTCTAGTTGTAGTCGAGCTGGCTTCTCTCCGATGAGTATGCTAACAAATTTCCGCTTCTGCTGCACGCTGCACACGTTGACACGTACTACTCGCGATGACACCGCACGGCGATGATCGAATCGCGGTCGTCCTCTGCGCCGTTGTGACGAGTTGCAGAAACCCTCTCGATGTCCTGTACGTCCACAATCCCGGCACTTGTTGGTTCTGTAGGTGCAGTCACGGGTCCAATGCAGGGCACCACAAAGCCAGCACGGGGTGCGGGGTTTGGAGGCTTCGTTTCGGGGTGCTGGTTTGGGGTAGCGCTTGTTGTTGGTGTTTCGTTGCCACTGGCGGTTGTTTCTGGCTTGCACTGCCTGTACTCGCTCACTAGTGTCCGTAGCGATCATAGCGCTATCAGCTTTTACACGCACTAAACGTTGACAATCTGCTGCTAGCTGCTCTAGGGTGGCATTCTTCCTGTCTTCAATGGCGGCTAACAGTTTCATTCTTATGTCCTGTACGCTTTCGTCCTTTAATCCGCATACGAGGATGAGGCACTTAAAATCTTCCTCCGTCATCGAAGAAAATTCTGCATCGACGCACGCTTTATTAACTCGACAGGTAAATGCTAGCAGATCCTCGGTGCGCGTTTTGGTAATATTAAGACACTTGAAGCGTTTGCTTAACACCGACTCCATTTTGCCGAACAGGACGGTAAGCTTTTCCACCATTTCGTTGAAGCTGAAATCTCGTGGTGCACGCGGCAAAATAAAATTACTAAACCGGGCGTGTTCAGCGGTTCCAAGCTTACGTCCCAGGAGTCGAACCTTGGCGGCGTCATCCAAGCGAGAAGCATCCTCACGAAACAAATCTACATACCGCGTGTACCATGATTCGAAGGTTACTCCCGCTTCTGGATCGTACCGGAACTCACTAATATTACCGGCGAGGGCTTCCAGTATCAACTCCGGGTTGCTCGGTTTTGGCACAAATTGCAGATCGGGGGTCGGTGGCTGCTGCTGCTGTTGTTGTTGCACGAGCTGCGATAACAGTTGCTGTTGCTGTGCCATTTGCTGCTGCTGTTGGGCCAATTGCTTTTGTAAAAGCTGCAGCGTTTGCTGCAGCGTCGATGAATCCGATGGCGTGTGCTGCGGTGGCTGGGGGTGAATGAACCCTGTGTTCAGGACCCCATTTTGTGAGAGACGACGTTGCTCCTCAATGATCGGCGTCTCTTCTGGGCTGGACATTCTGCGGCGTTTCCCTACTTGTCGTTGACCGTTTCCACTTAAACTCGTCGCCACTTTTATGTTGTTGTTAACTTATACTTTATTTTAACAAACATATGTATATAAAAACGATCAAATGATAAAAGGAAAAGGAATACGGTGCCGCGCGCGCTAGCCACGTCTATTGCTGGTGCAGATAAAATCCCGAGTGTTCGTTACATCGCAGGATCCCCGATCGTAATCGATCATGCACGAGAGAGAGAGAGAGAGAGAGAGAAAAAGACGACTATATTCGCTACACATCGAATGCTGTCAGTTCACGGAAAGCATCGAGTGTGCGAAGAGGCTGCAGTCTCGGCGGACTGCAACACAAAGTATCGAACGGTACGGGATTCTTTGAAATACTGTGAAGGTTACGCTTATTTTTGCGAGCGGGTGCTGAATACGTAATGCATTTCAAACAGTTTTTGATAAAATTGTCCACCCATAACATTGTTGATCATTTGTTTCGGTACTAACAGTAAAAGTTTTCCTGCAGACTGTTGTGGGCAGCCGTGCGTGCCGACCCCTGGACTTGCCGTGGCAGTTGCGCTGCCACCGGTCAACGTCCAGGGGGACGACAGTGTGTACACGCACACTGTCGCACACACTAAGCGCGCAAGGCTTAGTGTGTGCCGAGCGCCGAGCAGAGTGTGTACGAAGGCCGATCGAGCAGGAGCTCTCGGCAGGGGCGCTCGGTGCGGCTGGCGCGCGGCCTACGTTGTAAAGTGTTGTACATTTTAACGTGTTTGTATTTCGTGTATCAGTATTTATTATGTACGTTATACGTGTTTAAATAAAATATAAGCAGTTCATAACACAGACGGTTCACGATACACTACACCATCGTGAAGTGCAAACCCTTCTGACAAATCATTTTCCAGTTCTTCTTTTATCTTGATTGTCACATTCCATCATCTTGTCACAAGGGTTATGACAGATATGCACAACAGTGTATAGGGGGCTTATGGCACCCCAACGCGGGGCGCGATTCATGTGACGTTTGGCCACTGAACGATGATTGGGGTACAACGCTTGAGACGAAATAGAACTAAACAAGAACTACCAAAATTCCGGCTTGTGTCGAATTTATTAGTGGCGACGAGGATTAAACTAAAGGACGGAAAATGGCACAAGAAAGTATCCAGCAAGCGATTCTTAAAATGACGCAAATTTTGCAGCAGCTTGCGCAACCAACTCCAGCACCTTCCAACCCGGAGAAGACTCTTGAAGCTTTGGCAACTAACATAAGCGAGTTTTCGTTCGACCCGGATAAAGGCATTACATTCGAAAAGTGGTTTTCCAGATACACAGACCTTTTCGATTCAGACGCAGGAAGCTTGGACGATGCGGCCAAAGTGCGCTTGCTCATGAGGAAGCTGGACACATCATCGCACACCCGGTATGCAAATTACATTTTACCAAAACTTCCTAAGGACATCAACTTCACGGACACCATTGCAACACTTGGTAAAATCGTCGGTGAGCAGACTTCCATCTTCAACAAAAGATACAGTATCGGACATTAAGATAGGACCCTTTTTTTTCAATGCACCGTGCACTTGTTTTGCCACGTTACTCGTGTTTGTGTGTGTGTATGTGTGTATGTGTGTGTGTATGTGTGTGAGTGTGTGTGTGTGTGTGTGTGTTTGTGTGTGTGTGTGTTTGTGTGTGTGTGTGTGTAGTAGTAGTAGAAAGTGAGTGTGCTTTTTAATGTGTATTTGCAAGTGCGCGGGTTTGTGTCTGAAAAACATAGCTTGCCATGATGTCATATTGCGTTGAAATTATTCTTATTATGTGTGTTATCATGTGAAACATTGTGCGTTTACACTTGGATAAAAACTAAAGTTTGCATCGACAGCAGCCCTTGTTCCTCGGACGAAAACGCAGGTGTGCTGTTTCATGAATGTGAATGCGACACCGGTGCGAAATGGACACGCGCACAATAGCAATGAACTCGGCATTCCCTCACAGGTGTTTCTCCAGTGCACGCCATTGAAAGGCATGCGTGCATCTCTGCGTTGCACGTTGTGTGCGAATGGTAAACTTTGTGCGTGCATTGAGCTGGCGCGCAGTTGTTCTTTTCAATGGGCGTTTTGTTTCATGAGCGCGGCAGTATTCTGTTCTCGATTTTGAAGGGAAGACGCTTACTCGCGTACTCGTTGATAGTTTTTATCCATGCGATGTTTTCGCTGCTCGACAACGATGTTATTCATCGCGTATAGAAGTAGAACGCAGGCAGAGCACGGGATCAGCCGTGTCCAAGTTTTTAACCAGCGCGTTCTTGACGGTCCAAGCAAGCAATGTTAGTAACAATGGGTCGAGGTAAACGTTGTACCGATTATCAGCGCCATATGTAAAAGCGAATGGCTGCTGCTGGCATTAAGCGCAAAAGGATCGAGTTCGTAATGGAACGATCGCGCACTTTTGTGGCAAACGCGCTTCGGACAACCGAAACGTGCTTAGACAACTGAAACGCGCTTGGACAACCGAAACGCGCAAGTCAACCGGTCGTCCTCAGAAGACCACGGCGAAAGAAGACCGTAACATTGTTAATATATCGAAAACACACTGATCGCGAGGGCGGTGGTCCTGCTTATCACACCAAAAACCTAACCCAAAACACAAAAAAGCTACTTACAAATCTATCCGAAACGACCTACTTGTGAAACAAACACACACATCAATACACATTCAAACATACATCCACACACACACACACACACATGCACACACACATACACACACATACACACACATACACACACACACACAAACACAAACACATACAAACCACACATAAACTTGGCCCAACGGGTGCACGGTGCGTTAAAAACCCAATGCCCTATCTTTCTGTCCGATACTGTACCAATGCTTGCAGCTTATCAAATCAGACGCAGAGGATATCATCACATACGGAGGGAAAGTAAACCGTGCTTGCGAAGATTTTGATTTTAAAAACATGAAAATCGATCAATTCAAATGCTTAGTTTTTATTTGCGGTCTCAAGGGTCATAGCTACGCGGATGTTCGAGCTAGGCTGCTCTCCCGGATCGAGAACGAATCAGCAGACGCACCCATCACCTTGCAGAATCTGATTGATGAGTACCAGCGACTCGTTAATCTGAAAACAGACACTTCCATAATCGAGCACCAGTCAAACTCGAAACCATCGGTGTACGCAATTACTGCTAAGGTAAACAATCGTCAACAACGCTTCCCGAAGCCGGATCAGAAAACACCCCGTACTCCTTGCTGGCAATGCGGTCAGATGCACTACGTTCGCGATTGTCCATTTTCAAAACATCAGTGTCAACAAT
Source organism: Anopheles coluzzii (assembly GCF_943734685.1). Lineage (NCBI taxonomy): Eukaryota > Metazoa > Arthropoda > Insecta > Diptera > Culicidae > Anopheles > Anopheles coluzzii. The sequence goes on from NC_064670.1 coordinate 58,631,532, forward strand.
GCAATCGTGTAGGCCACAAGGAGGGCTATTGTGCCTGTTTTTCAAAACAATCCAACGCAGGTGACAACACAAATTCAAAACCGTCATCATCACAGTCAGCTACACAAAACGGTAAGAAACCTTTCAACAAAAACAAAGCAAAAAAAGAGGGACAGCAGAGAGGAGTTTTTGCGGTAAACAAAGAAGGCGTTGTTGCTAGACGCAAATACGTGGAAGTTCACATCAACAACAATAGTATCGAACTGCAGCTAGATTGTGGTTCAGATTACACAATTGTATCAAAGGACACACTAACTCTTCTTGGCAACCCCGAAACACATGCAACGGCATTGCAAGTCAAAACCGCCTCAGGTAAACCTCTCCCCTTAGTGTCCGAATTTTCCTGCGATATCTCTTTTCGAGACATAACGGTAACCGGTACATGTTACGTAACGCCGGTGCTTGGATTCAATGTATTAGGTAGCGAACTAATGGAAGCGTTCGGTCTATTTGATATTCCAATCAATGAATTGTAAACAAGTTACCGCACCATCAGAAACTACCACCATTAACAACCTGGTAGGAAAATTTCCAACTTTATTTGAAGATGGATTGGGACGATGCATCAAAACAAAGGTGAAACTGTTTTTGGTAGACGGAGCGACTCCTGGTTTCAAACCCAAGCGACCAGTTCCGTATCACTCACAAAGACTGGTAGAGAAGGAGTTGCTAAGACTTCAACGTTTGAATGTAATCGAGCCAATCGAATATTCAGACTGGGCTGCACCAATCGTGGTTGTGCGAAAGGCGCAAACAGATGCTGACGGCGATCCTGTAGTACGCATATGTGCAGACTATTCGACAGGGTTGAATGAAAGGCTAGAAGCAAACAAATATCCGCTACCCACACCAGATGAGATCATTTCTAAACTAGCAGGAAGTCAATATCTCAGTACAATTGACTTATCCGACGCCTATTTGCAGATCGAGGTGGAAGAACAATCACAAAAAGTCCTCACAATAAACACACACAAAGGACTGTTCAAGTACAAGCGTCTCCCACCAGGCGTAAAATCAGCTCCAGGGGCCTTCCAAAAGGTAGTTGACAACATGCTCAGCGACTTAGAAGGTGCCCAATCCTTCCTTGATGATATTTTGGTATTTGAACGAACACGTATAGAGCATGACAGAAACTTGGAACAAACACTAACAAAAATCCAAGAGTACGGGTTCAAATTGAAGGCAGAGAAATGCAAATTTCGAATGACACAAGTCAAATACCTAGGCCATATTATCAGCGGGAAAGGTTTGTCTACAGATCCGGAGAAAGTAGCAGCCATAGCAAAGATGCCAGTTCCGAAGAACATATCAGAGCTACGATCATTTCTAGGAGCAGTGAATTACTATGCAAGATTCATTCGGGAAATGCATACATTGCCCAAACCACTAGATGAACTGCTGAAACAAAATGTAGCATGGAACTGGAACGACAACTGCCAAAAATCGTTTGATCGATTCAAAGAGCTTCTACAGTCAGACCTTATGCTTACACACTTCAATCCAGAGCTAGAAATAATTGTAGCCGCAGACGCATCCAACAGTGGTATTGGTGCTACAATTAGACACAGGTTCCCTGACAACAGTGAAAAGATCATTCAGCACGCATCACGATCATTAACACCAGCGGAACAAAAATATGGTCAAATTGACAAAGAAGCATTGGCTCTGGTTTATGCAGTGACTAAATTTCACCACATGATTCTTGGCAGACGGTTTGTGTTGGAAACAGATCACCAACCGCTACTTCGCATTTTCGGCTCGCATAAAGGCATCCCAACACACACATCGAACAGATTGCAGCGGTTTGGATTAACACTAATGTGTTATGATTTCGAACTGCGATACATTTCAACAACAAAATTTGGCTATGCTGATTTCCTCTCCAGACTCATCAATACAGCAAACAAGGTAGAAGAGGAGTACATAATTGCATCAGTGCAATTGGAAGAGGAGATGACAGCTGTTCTGCAAAATTCGGCCGACAAAATGCCAACCACATCAAATATGATCGCTAAAGCCACACAACACGATGAAATGTTAAACCGTATCATTGAATACCATATCATTCAATGGTTGGCCAACTAGCGCAAAAGAATGCGAACATCCAGGAGATTCAGCTTTCTATCAACGCAAAGAAGGGCTGACTCTAACTCAAGGATGCATTCTGTTTGGAGAACGCGTGGTTATACCATCAGTCTTCCAAAAGCGTGTTCTGAAAATGCTACATCAAGGGCATCCAGGCATTGTCAGAATGAAAAGTCTCGCAAGAAGTATTGTTTACTGGCCCAACATTGACAAGCAGATTGAGGATGAAGTAAAACAGTGTAAGAGTTGTGCATCAGCTTCAAAATCTCCACCACACGCTTCACCAGAGTCTTGGCCAACACCAACTGGTCCGTGGCAAAGGGTCCATATAGACTATGCTGGACCATTTCAAGGTCAATACTTTTTCCTCGTAGTTGATGCTTATTCTCGTTGGCCAGAAATCTTCGCAACATCAACCACAACAGCGACGGTCACAATACAATTCCTTAGAGGTTGCTTTGCGCGGTTTGGATTACCGAATGTGATTGTCTCCGACAATGCGAGGGCATTCACGGGAGATGAATTCAATAATTTCTGCAAGTCCAACGGCATCATTCACATACGAACCGCTCCCTATCATCCACAATCCAATGGACAAGTGGAACGGTTTGTAGACACCATGAAGAGAGCCCTAAAGAAAATTAACAAGGTAGAGCCTATGCAGGAAACATTGGACACATTCTTGGCATCGTATCGGTCGACACCAAACGCTACAATAGGACAAAGAACACCAAGTGAAATGATGTTTTCTTGGAACATGCAGACTACACTCAACCTACTGCGTCCTTACAAGAGTCCTGAAACAGACAAACCGCAGCACAACAAGTAGAAGCGACAATTTTGTCCCAACGACAATGTATACGCAAAAGTATACAAGGGGAACTCTTGGCATTGGGAAGCGGGTCGAGTAATTGAACGGGTTGGTACAGTTAATTACAATGTATTTTTAGATCAAAAAGGAATACTCATCAGATCGCACCTAAACCAACTTCGAGCTCGACACGAATCTACATCAGACGAAGGTGATATCGATGAAGGACGTCAAGATCAACTATCACTGGATGTTCTACTCGATGAGTTCAACCTTCCCAAACTGGATCGAGGCCCTGACACTCAAGCTGATTCGGAGGCTACTTCCCAACGACCGGCAACAGGGGTTACGGCACCCCAATGCGGGGCGCGATTCATGTGACGTTTGGCCACTGAACGATGATTGGGGTACAACGCTTGAGACGAAATAGAACTAAACAAGAACTACCAAAATTCCGGCTTGTGTCGAATTTATTATTGATTATCTCCGGATCACGTGTTTGAGCAATTTGCAACTGATAATCAATATCCAATTCGCTCACAGCACCTGCCATTGATACGCGACTAAGAGCATCTGCGTGACCCATGGTACTTCCTGGGCGATATTGAATGCTATAGTTATAATTTTCCAAAAAAAAGAGCCCATCTCACGATCTTAGCAGAGCAGCTTCGGTTCTTGAGAGTTTCAACTAGCGAATTACAATCGGTTACAATAATTATGTGAAGGCCGTGTACGTAATGATGAAAGCGTTTAAGGGCATAAATCACCGACAATATCTCCAATTCATAGCTGTGAAGATGAGATTCAGACGAAGATGTTGTTTTCGAAAAATATGCTATGGGATGAAATTTATCATCATCCTGCTTCTGCAATAGCATTGACCCAAAACCAGACGAGCTAGCGTCACAGTGGAGTTGTGTTTCGCGTTTGGGGTCGAAAATAGCTAGTATTGGAGAATTTAGGAGTTTTGTCTTTAATTCTTGAAAAGCATTCATACAATCATCGTCAAACTGGAAAGGTGTTTTTTCCTTCAGCAAATTGCTCAATGGTTTGGCAATTCTCGAAAAAGATGGTACAAATCGCCGGAAATATGAGAAAAGACCTAAGCAACGCTGAACTTCTTTAGCATTTCTGGGAACTGGATAATTAAGTATTGCTTGAAGATGGTGATCACTCGGATGAATACCGTTGGCATTTACATGGTAACCGAGATAGTCAAGGTCACTGTAGCCAAACTTACATTTATCCAGCCTTAACTCCAACCCATTCTTGCGCAATGTTTTTAATACCGCACTGAGTGTTTGAACATGGTCTTCAAAGTTTTCACTACCAACAATTATGTCGTCCAGATAGACAACAAGTTTTCCCTGCTCTATAAATTCGCACAGCACCGAATTAATGAATCTTTGAAATTGGGATGGTGCATTTCTTAAGCCAAATGGCATTTTTGTATATTCATATTGGCCATCAGGAGTTACAAAGGCTGTGTATGGAATTGATTTTTCATTCATTGCTATCTGATGAAATCCGCTCTTTAAATCCATCAGGCTAAAAATCCGCTTATTGCTGAGATGCTCAATGCATGTATCTATCAGTGGCAATGGATAATTATCGCGCACAGTAATTTTGTTCAACGGCCTGTAATCTATACACATGCGCACTTCTCCATTCTTTTTCCGCACAAGAACGATAGCGGACGCGTATGGTGAATTGCTAGGCCGAATGATGTTATTTTTCAAAAGATCGTGCACAGTCGTCTTCACTTGATTACGCTCAGCAAATGACAATCGTTGGCTTACAAAATATGGGCGTGTCACTCGTTAAGTTTAAACTCATTGAATGATCTGGGTTAGCTTTTACTTCACACGCGAACTCTAAATAATCCTTTTGAATTACACAATTCAATTGAAGTGATTGCTCAAAATTAAGATTAGAACCTACATCAAAATGATTTTCGGTGGCACTGATTTCAATTGCACAAAGTTCAGAAAATACAGCTGATAACACTCTAGCATCAGATCCTATTGCAGTAGTATTATTGTTCATCAAATCAGTCGAATTATTTGTCATAAGATCTAGCGTAAGTAGTCTTTCAATATTTGATTGTAATGCAACTTTATTTGTAGTACGTATTTTCAAAAGTTCATTGATAGAATAAGCACATCGCTTGTAACAAAGATTAACCTTCAGTTTTTCCAACAAATCCCGACAGATGATCATAGGCCATGCCGTTTGATTAGATGGGATGATCATGAACGAATGCTGAACAAATGAACGGCGAAAGCGAATCAAACATTCTACTTGTCCGAGTGTCGTTAGTCTTCCATTTCCTAGCCCGCGATATTCTGATAGTTTTGGGTGGCACTCAATTCTGGGGACTACTTGTTCACTAATAAAACTCCTAGGGCTACCCGTATCAAAAAGAGAATACACATTTGAGAATGGAGAGCTCACGTGATTGTTAGATAAAATTGCCACTTTTACATTTTGCATTGGATGGACTTCATTTGTTGGCTGAAGCTCGTAGTGAGACGTAACCTCTCCCTGTTGAACTGCCGCTGAAGTAGATGGGACACGTTGAGGGCAATCGCGAATTACATGTCCTGTCTTGTGGCACAAGAAGCACGATCCTGGCGGGCGTCTGGGTTGTCGACAATCCTGCTGATGATGCCCGTAACGCGCACAGTTGTAGCATTTTACTGCAGTATCAGATCGGGCAGTATTTGGTGCTGCTATTGTTTGCTTCATCTGACGGGGCCGAATAAATTCGTATCGTTGTAGCGCAGCTCGTAGCTCGTTCATACTATTGGTCGCAAATCGAATTGCAGCAGCATTAGTAGGATCTCCGATTCCATCAAGAATAATAGAAGTGAGTTCTTGTTCCGGAATCATTGCTCTTTTTGCGATGTTTTCCCTTTCCATTATATATCGTGTTGTGGTCTCGTTCGGCAGCAATTTACGTTGTCGGAGTTGACGATGTACACTTTCGGTCGGTGGTTTTGAAGAAAAATTAATCAGCAGTTTCTGTTTCAGTTCCTCATAATCGGTATGGATAGATGATTTAATCAACATTGCGGCGGTTCCTTCGAGCAATCGGCGTGTAACTATTATTTTTTGTTCATCGTCAATTTGTAGCATGTGAAATGTTTTTTCTTGTTGGCCGACCCACATATTAACATCTTCTCCATTATCACCGCTAAATTTATCCATTAAACCTTCCACATAGGCAACAACTTCGGATAGCGGAAGCACCTTTTGGTTAGCTTCACCAATACTTGCGCATTCAGCGCGGTTTTCTCGCAATGGTTTCGGATTCACCGATACAACAAAGTTACTATCCTCGCTGGTCGCCATTTTACGCGTCGTTTCGGTGTTGGTGAGCACTCCGCAAACTGGTTTGACATGCTCCTTTTGTGTCGCTTCACTCACACTTTTGGGCACGATGAAACATGTCTTATGATCGGGCATTACGGCCATTTTGTACGGCGGTTTGGTGTTGGTGCTCACCCCAGCAACTGCATCGCCGTATTCTCCTTATATTGGATCATGTTTTCCTTTGGGAATGATTAAACTTTCCTCAAGCTCGATCATTCCAAGCACATTACACGATGGCTCGCCATGATTTTCGATTTTGTGAACTGCTTCAAGAGGCATATTTTGCACTGGCGTCTCCTGCTCGCACACAATCGAACACGATTGCTCAAAGAGCCGTCGGATTGGTGCTAATGTGGCGGTTGCGAGTACATTGACTTCGGCATGTTCAAGTGCGCACAGCATTTCGTCCTTTGTAGGCATAACGATGGCTAACTTATCCCACTTCTGAGTTGTAAAAAGGGTTCACAAAGAAATAAATTTACACAAAGCAACTAAGGCCCGTGGCAACGCTTCATCGGATGCGATTTTATCGGACGTGCGAATCGCATGCCGTGTCAACGGTCTTCCGATTCGCATTGCGATTTTTTTAGTGTGTTTGACATTTGAAGATAAACAAAACGACAACAACACAAAGCAGCCTCTGAATAAAGGCTAACACGCTAAAGTTAACTTTAAATAAATCTGCTCTTAGTTATTGATAGTTACTGCTAGTGGAAAAAGGGTAAGATTATCTATTTTCATTATTTATAGCCTGAGAAAAATCATAAATATAATGCTATACCTTCGCTTACACTCACACTGATAGCACGTACTACATTTCGCTCCGCTCTATTTGCGTTTTGTGCACTTATTTTCGCAAATTCCGATCTGGTTCTATCATTGCACTGTGTTTTGATTATCAGTTGTGCAAGCCTCAATAAACTGTTCATATACTCAAGTGCTCAAAGCCTGTATAAGTGATATAAAGTGTATACTCTTTGGCGCGGTGAGCCTGTTGAATCGTCATGGCTGATCACTGTTTGACCTGCGCCCGTGCTTCGTCATCCGAGGAACTTACTTACACTTGCGACGGCTTCTGCAAGCGATGGGCTCATCGTTCGTGTCTTGGTGTGAGTAGTGCCGCAGTCAAGGATCTCATCAAAGAAGATTCTCAAATTCTGTGGCTTTGCCACAATTGTTCGGAGAATCGCCGCAACGGACACTCAGTGATGATTGCTGAGCTAACGGCGGCACTCACCGATCTCAAATCTCAGCTGTCAGCTGAGTTCCAAACACGTATGGATGCTGCCGCGGAATCGCTAAAACGCACGATGCTATCCTCACTCGATCAACACACAGATACTCGTCCTGCTTCACACACTTCTACATTCACCATTCAACGCAAGACATCGACATCCAAAGCACCAGTTCTTTCGTCAACACCAGCCACCGAACTTAGCAACCCGGCAAAACGTCGTTTAATGGACCGTTCTCCGCCGTCCGTTGTCGCCACCTCTCCGCTTCTAAATGGCACCGCACCCATCGCCACTTCAGCTCATGCCACATTGCTGCTACCACCAGAAACGCCTAAATTCTGGTTGTACCTGTCGCGCTGCCGCCCGACAGCCACAATCTTAGAAGTGGAGACTTTCGTCAAGGAGCAAATCGGCATCGAGGATGTCACCGTTTTTAAGCTGGTGCCACTTAACCGCGATGTCCGCACTCTGACTTTCTCTTCGTTTAAAGTCGGTTTGTCGCCGGATTATAAGGAGAAAGCATTATTATGCTCATTGTGGCCGATCGGAACTGTCTTCAAAGAGTTCACGGATCGTAGGAATGCTCCTATTTCTACATTGTCGACAAATCCCCTGACCACTACCACTACAGCACCAACAAATACACACGTACCTGTCACCACAAACACTGATGTATCTATTAATATGGAAACAAACAACAACATTACTGCCTCCACCAACAACACTGCAGTCTCGACGTCACCTCCTGGATCATCACAGCAGCAATAGCAACACTACTTACACACTCGCACTCTAAATCTCCGTTAAAATTTTACTATCAAAACACTCGCGGTCTCAAAACCAAACTTTCGGATCTTCGCATCTCTCTCGAAGTTGCGAGCTATGATGTCATAATATTAACTGAGACATGGCTGGACGATTCGATTCCTTCATCCCTCTTCTGTGACCGAAAGTATACCGTCTATCGTTGTGATCGTTCAAGCGCTAACAGTACCTGCTCTCGCGGCGGTGGTGTACTCATTGCCTGTTCCGCTAAGCTCTTGTCGCTGCACATTGAAGTATCCCAATGCTCGTTAGAACTTTTATGGATTCAAATTAAACTGAACGGTCATTCACTCGTTGTTGGTGGTGTGTATTTACCTCCAAACCTCAGCTCGAATACTGACACTTTAGACTCATTCTTCAATACAATGATCTAATGGTGTTACTTGGTGATTTTAATTCACCATCACTCTCCTGGCAACCGTCGGCATCGTGCGTTAATCAGTTCATTCCTACTGGTGTATCTCGTGAAAATGTTTCTCTGCTTGATGGAATGTCGGTAAACGGCTTGCTGCAATTATCCGGCATAAAAAATATACGCGGAAGACAATTAGATCTTCTATTTGCCAATGCTGCCTTCTTGGAGTGCTGCTCCCCCGTCATAGCTTCACCTGTACCACTCGTCGCGCTAGACAATCATCATCCTGCTCTTGAGACAAGCGTGCTCCTTACGCACTCTCGCCCTGCATCCTCCCAACGAATACCTACGGCTCGTATGTTCAATTTTAGGAAATTGGACTACCAAAAGCTTCATCGTATATTAGCCGATACCGATTGGTCCTTTATTGATGCTGACTGTGACATAAATCAAGCTGTAGCAGCGTTTACTAATGTAATCACTTCCGCCTTCCCTTCCTGCTGTCCTCTCTTTAAACCCGCTCCTAATCCTAAGTGGTCGAACAGAGCTTTACGTCTATTAAAATCGGACAAAAACCGCGCTCATCGCGCCTACCGTTTAAATAATACTTTACACAATCTTTGTGTATATAAATATGCGGCTAAGGCTTATCGTCTTCTTAATCGCCATCTGTATCGTCGCTACGTTCGGCGTCTTCAAATGCGCTTCACTATTGATCCTGGGTCATTCTTTCGTTTTGCGAACTCTCGGCGAGGCTCTACCAGCCTTCCATCCACCCTGTCTCTTGATCTGTCCTCTGCTACGTCCAATCCTGATATATGTAACCTGTTTGCCAAACATTTCTCTAGTGTATTTGTCGATCCTAGTACTTTTAAGGTTCCTTTGGACGTAGGCTTGTCTTACACGCCCTCTGATGTGATATCATGTAATTCAGTCGTTGTAAGTGAAAGCCTAGTAAAATCCGCTTTATCCAAACTTAAAACTTCGTTTTCACCAGGCCCCGATGGCATCCCTGCCTGTGTTTTGAAAAAATGTGGCAATACCCTCACTCCTATTCTCACTCGTCTTTTTTCTCGCTCGCTTAGTGTAGGGATTTTTCCTAGTCAATGGAAACTAGCTTGGCTTGTTCCCATTTATAAGAAAGGTGACCGCACACTAGCATCAAACTACAGAGGCATTTCTATTATTTGTGCTTGTTCTAAAATCCTCGAGTCAATTGTCCATTTATCTGTAATGCCTTGTGTAAAAAATTATATTTCTACGGAACAACACGGCTTTATGCCCAATCGCTCAGTGTCCACCAACCTAATGTGTTTTTTGTCTTCTCTATATCACTATCTGTCTAGTGGTAAGCAAGTAGACACTATCTATACCGATTTCAAAGCGGCATTTGACAGTATACCTCTATCATTACTTGTTGCTAAGCTTCGAAAACTAGGTTTCGGTGGCTCTATATTGCCGTGGTTCAACTCCTATCTTGAGAATCGTTCATATGCAGTTAAAATCTGTGGCTCTTTCTCTAAATGTTTTCTTAGTTCTTCGGGTGTCCCTCAAGGTAGTGTCCTTAGTCCCTTACTGTTCATTCTCTTCCTCAATGACTGTACTTCGATCCTTCCTCCTAACGGCTTCTTGCTATATGCGGATGACGTTAAAATTTTTCTTCCTGTAACTTCTACAGCTGATTGTCTAGTCCTTCAATCTTGGCTCTGTAAATTCTCTACATGGTGTGCTTCTAACGGTTTAGTCCTGTGTCCTGAAAAATGTTCTGTCTTGTCTTTCTTCCGATCTCCTACAAGTATAACTCATGCTTATAGTGTCTGTGATGCCCCTATTCCCCGTGCGTCCTTGTCTAAGGATCTTGGCGTCTTCTTTGACCCGAGTCTTTCTTTCAAGGAGCACACGGACTATGTCATCAACAAGGCCAACAAAAGTCTTGGTTATATTTGTCGCATGTCCACTGAAATTCGTGATCCTTTTTGTCTTAAGTCCCTTTATTGTTGTTGGGTCCGTTCCGTACTGGAATATGCCTGTGTCATCTGGTCTCCTGTCCAACTATCTCTGCTCCAAAGGATTGAGAGGATCCAGAGACGTTTTACAAGGATCGTATTTCGTAGGTCGCTGGGTCATCACTCTATTCCGCTTCCTTCGTATGACGATAGATGCGCTCTATTAGGCCTTGCCAAGTTGGAGCACCGCCTCTCGGTCGCTCAGGCTTCTTTCGTCGCTGGCATATTGCTCAATACGATTGATACTCCTTCACTTCTGTCGCGCTTACATTTGTATGCACCTTGTCGCACCTTACGTTATCGTTTTCGTCTCCAGTTACCTATATGTCGTACACGTTTTGCTCGCAATGAGCCTTTTGTAAGAGCTATGTCGTCTTTTAATAGTACTTCTGATCTGTTCGATTTCAACATATCCTATCCTGTCTACCGATCCCGTCTTCGCTCCTTTTCCGTACCATAAACTCCTTCCAACTCCTTCGTGAATAATTGTACACTATAGTCAGTAAGCACTATTGCTGTAACCCAACGTGGCCGAGCAATTAATAAAATAAAAAATAAAATAAAATAAAATAAAATAAAATACAATTACATTAATACAATCTCGCATGAAAGATAGGGATTTGTTTGTCTTATGCGGTGATTTCAATCAACCTGGACTATCGTGGTCTCAAAATGAGGATTATTTCGCACCGCTTGCCGTTAACCCTGCCTCATCCTACTTTATAGACGGATTAGCTGAATTCAATCTGCGTCAACTTTCAGGGGTCGTAAATATTTTTCGGAGGCAACTAGATTTAGTTTTTGTTAATGAGTTAGTGACATATTCATGTTCACCAGTTTCTTGTAGTATTGACCCTATCGTTAAATTAGATCATTATCACCCACCTCTGGAATTCGTAGTAAATGTTCCTTTACCGCATAATGGTAATAATGTTAGAGATAACAAATCTGAGTTGAATTTTCGGAAAATGAACTTAGAAAAATTTAGGGAAATCATAACCAACTCTGATTGGAATTTTTTAGAAATTAGAACCGATTCTCCCTCCACTGTGGACGTAGCGGTGGAGCAATTTAGTAATATTGTTAAGGCAGCTCTCCCTTTATGTTGTCCTCGTTCTAAACCCTCCTCTCGCCTTCCTTGGTATGATGCTACATTGTGGTCATTAAAGGCGGATAGAACACGCGCCCTCAAAAAACTCGGTTCAACTCCTTCTGAGTATAATCGTAGAGTTTTCAAATATGCCGCTTCTGCTTTTCGAATTTATAATCGGGCCAGTTATAGGTTGTATCTTGGAAGGCTTCAATGCATGTTATACCGTAATCCTAAACTTTTTTGGTCTTATGCCAAGAAGCGTCGTAATCCCTCTTCCCTTCCTACTTCCATGTCGCTCGGTTCGGTCACTACGGACAATGCTGCTGACACCTGTTCCCTATTCGCTGAGCATTTCGCCAATGGTCTGTCTAGACCGGAGAGTCAACCTTTGACGGAGTCTGAGGGCATATTGCCTGGTTTAAACTCCGTCGCATGGGCTGAGGGTATTGTCAATGTTAATACAGTCTCTGAAGCTCTTAAAAAACTTAAGCCATCCTTCTCCCCTGGACCGGATGGAATACCAGCCTCGGTTTTAAAAAAGTCACCTTTTCTATTCGTTCCTCTATTGGTAAAATTGTTTAACCTATCTGTGTCCTCGTCTTCATTCCCTTTATTGTGGAAGCGGGCATGGCTAGTTCCCATTCACAAAAAAGGTAACCCGTCTGTCATTTCCAATTACCGTGGCATCTCAATACAATGCGCAATAACCAAGGTATTTGAGCATATTATCCATACCTATGTGTTTAAACTCACCTCTTCTACTATTATCCCTCAGCAACATGGCTTTTTTCCTAACCGTTCTACAACAACTAACCTTATGTCCTTCACCTCTTTCGTATCATCCCAGTTAGAGTCAGTTAAACAAGTTGATACTATTTATACTGACTTCAAATCTGCATTTGATCGTATTCCTCATTCCTTACTTCTAAATAAAATTTCACAACTTGACGTCAATAATCTTTTTGTATCTTGGTTACGTTCTTTTCTATGTGATCGTTCCTATAGTGTTAAATTTAATGATATGTTTTCGACTCCCTTTTCATGTAGTGCAGGCGTACCGCAAGGTAGTGTTCTAAGTCCTTTGCTGTTCATAATTTTTATTAATGATGTCCGTACCACCCTCCCTCCTGAGTGTTTCCTCTGCTACGCAGACGACCTCAAAATCTTTCTCCCAGTTTCGTCTCCTAGAGATTGCATTTCCCTACAAAATATTCTTGATCGTTTTTCGTCTTGGTGTTCTAGTAATTCCCTCACATTATGTCCTGATAAGTGTAACGTCATTTCGTTTAGTCGTTCGCAGTCTCCAATCACTTACTCGTACGTCCTAAATTCTGTACAAGTCAATCGTGTTCGTGTCGTAAAAGACCTCGGTGTCTTGCTTGACAGAGACCACATTGACTCAGTTGTCAATCAGGCGCGGAAAACATTGGGTCTCCTAAAGAAAATTGCGTGCGATTTCTCCGACCCAATGTGCCTGAAGACTCTGTTCTGCTCTCTGGTCAGATCGATTTTGGAGTACTGCTCAATAGTCTGGTCCCCTACAGCTCGAACCCATGTGGAACGTATCGAGCGGGTGCAGCGATCGTTCACCAGGTTTGCTATATGTAAAATCCTGGGTAGATTGTCCTCTCCCATACCTCCTTACGAGGACAGGTGTCGGCAGCTTGGCCTGGAACTATTGGAAAACCGCCGTTCCCATGCCCAGTCCACCTTTATTGCCGCATTACTCCTTGGTAATATTGATTCTCCTTCCCTTCTTTCTTCTATCCCTTTCTACGCCCCTAACCGTGTTCTTCGAAACCGCCCTCCCCTAGTGATCCCTTCCCGCCGAACTGCAGTGGGCCGTAATGACCCCCTTCTTCGTGCAATTCGTCGATTTAACTGTGTATACTCTATGTTTGATTTCAACCTTCCCTTATCCTCTTTCCGATCCCGCATCAGAACCCTTCATAATCCCGTGCTGCCTTAATTTTTAATTTTTAAATTTTAGATTCTAATTTTCTAAAAAAAAAAATTTTCTCAAATTTTTGATAATTTATGTTAATTTTTGTTAGGTTAGGAACATAGGTAATAAGTATTATTTAAGCATTTGTGTAACCAAAAGGTAGACAAATAAATATGAATCTGAATATAATTCATACAACTGGTGCTATCCAGCAAGCTCTAGTATCGCGTCGTTTAGACACTTAACCTCTTTCGCTAAAGGTAAAATCTTCTGAAATCTGATTAAATTAACTTTTAAGCTCTTTTTGAGTTCTACTTGTCGATCATTTCGTCAGATGCCATGCCAACAACACTGCCAGTATCTCCAGCGTTTGCTTCTCCATTAGTTGCAGCTCCTACACAACCATCATCCGGTTTATCCGAATCATCATCCGGACCACATAGTATGATGGATTCTCATCCTTCGACTGATGTTATTAATCGCTCGTATCGGATCAAAATCAAAACGGAAGTTTTTGCAAAGCTTGTTCACGATTTCATTATGTCGTAAACAGTGGCGGATTTAACTGTACGCGGACTGAGTGGCCGTGGGAGGCCCCGTGTATGGTAATTCCAATTTATAGAACAGTGTGTACAGGAGTCTCATCGAGAGCTTTTGTGCTAGGTAGGGGCCCCATGGATGAAGGGACTCATAAAGTGTGAATGCAACAATATCGCTCGACACCTACCAGGGGCCTCCACTCCTTTTGCCGCTTGGGTCCCCAACACTTTAAATCCGCCACTGGTCTTAAATCTAACCAATTTTCGCAACATTATCAACGCATGCAGCTGCACTTTAACGATAAAGCTACACTAATTGTTTTAAAGATATATAGTGTTCCAAAACATCATTCAATCTATAATTGAATATCATATTCATCATCATATGCATCATCATCACTGTAACAAATTTTAGTCCAAACTTAACTCTTATATGTTTTGTTTTGTTTTTTTTTTAGATGGATTCAGATTCTGAAACGGAACTATACAGTTCGAGCATAGCTTTGCGCTACTTACTATTAAAAAGAAGGCGCGATAAAACCAACGATCTGTGGGAAAAACGTGAAAAAATCGGGCAATACCACACATTGTTTCATGAACTTTTGAAACAAGAAGATAAATTCTTCGAGTTTATGAGAGTTTCAATTAAAACTTTTTATTTCATACTGAGAAGGATAGAGCATCTTATAACAAAGCAACCTACAAACAAACCATACATTTGTCCAGAGGAACGATTGATGATCACTCTCAGGTATGTTTAATAGAAGCTTCCTAACATTGCTACTCCAGCTCCGATTCCGGCTGCATCAAAACGATGGTTCGGGTCGGAGTCGTTCGGAGCCGTCAAGAACTATTCGGGAACCGGTTCCGGACAGCTTTGAACGACTCCGAACGGGTCCGGCAGCTGACTATCGGCTTTGGATCTATAGGTGCGGTCGGTTCTGAGTTAAGAGTTTTGATCTTCCGGAGCCTTCTGATTTTGGTGAAGTTATTCGGAAGCGATTCCGAGCTTTTATTAATTTACCTATACCTACCTATTACATAGTATGTACCTATTAAATATTATATTCCTCCACTCCCATTGATTAATTCATTTACACTTTCCTGATTCTCTTTTTTAACGGAGATTCTTCTTCTTCTTTGGCTCAACAACCGATGTCGGTCAAGGCCTGCCTGTACCCACTTGTGGGCTTTGGCTTTCAGTGACTAATTGATTCCCCCCCATAGCAGGATAGTCAGTCGTACGTATGGCGGCGCAGTCTATTTGGGGATTGAACCCATGACGGGCATGTTGTTAAGTTGTACGAGTTGACGACTGTACTACGAGACCGGCTACGGAGATTACTAATCCAAAATCATGTTGTTGTGAGCTACTTATTATTTAAAAAAATGGAGTAGCCAACTAGTAAAAACCTGTACTTTATCAGCTTATGTAAATTAAGCTAACTTGCGAATCTGATCCGCAGACTGTTTACCGATGCAAGCACATCCATATGAATTCTGCTCGAAAAATTTCCATCATATATGACATGGTTGTTTTCCGAACTCGTTAGCTAGTTTATCTCGGTAACATTCGAGCGATCGAAAACTCGCAAGCTAAGCCATTTACTTTGATAACAGCACCTGAAATCTAGATTTTTTTTTTTAAATAAAGAAAACAAAATTGTCATATGAGCGTTTACTAAAGTATTGTTTCTCTTTCAGGTATTTATCGACTGGAATACCTTTTAAGTCTTTATCATTCACATATTGTATTGCTCACAATACAATTGGCCTCATTGTCTACGAAACATCTGCAACGTCTGCATTTAGGAATGTGGAAAAAGAGTTTCGCCATAAATGGAATTTTCCTAATTGTATCGGCGCCATAGATGGCAAGCATATCCGAATGAAAGCCCCCCCGACAATCAAAGAGAACGAAATTTTCAGGCGAGGGGTAGGTGGAAATACGCGGTGGGGGTCCGGCCCAAGCTCAGATCCGAAGTCCGTTGTTTTGGGCTGAGAATTAAAAATGGCGGATGGAGCGCTACCACGGAGAGAATGTGCTCTCTTGCTTGCCTTTAACACTTTGACCGCCAGCCTGACGTCACAGTTTTTGAGTGAGCACGTAGCGCATGGCAAGAGAGCGATGAGAGCGACAGTTTCTCGTGCGATTGTTATCACTCTTTTGTTTCATTGCGATAAGCGGCGTAGCACATGTCGTTCTCGTTCTCTCTTTCCTACCTCATTCGTCCTCAAGAGAGTCACTGAGCGTCAGATGCAAAGCTGAACGGTGAGCAAAACCGTCATGCGAATTTATATGACACTGCGCTTAACACTTTAAGCGCCGCGTCATATGAAATCGCATGACGGCTTTGTTCACCGCTCAGCTCTGTATCTGACGCTCAGTGATTCTCTTGAGAACGAATGAGGTAGGAAAGAGAGAACGAGAACGACATGTGCTACGCCGCTTATCGCAATGAAACAAAAGAGTGATAACAATGGCACGAGAAACTGTCGCTCTCATCGCTCTCTTGCCATGCGCTACGTGCTCACTCAAAAACTGTGACGTCAGGCCGGCGGTCAAAGTGTTAAAGTGTTAAAATACACGAGGCGCTCTCGCTGTAAAGAACGCTCGCTCGCGCTGTTTCATCATACCCCTTCCTCCCCGTTTCTTTCGGCTTGCGCTGCGCTGAACTGGTACCCCCTCCCACTTGATTCCAGCGAATTGCGCTGCGCTGGACTCAACGTGGATTTAAAAATATCAGGTGGTGGACTCTAGTGCATTTTGACAATTCGTCACTTGACGTAAGGTCCCCAGGATTCAAACTTTGTTTACATTTAATAAATTTGTTCATATAATTTATCTACCCCATTTTTTTTGATCAAACATTCTTTAAAAATATATTTTGGACTTCGCGAGTTCTTATTTAACATTAAAACATGGATTAAAGTGTGTTATTTTGTGTTATTCCGTGAATTTATTCTATAATTCATTGTGTTTTCGACATTTTCGATGATAAAAATTAAGAAAGCATTATTTTTTTCTATTTTCACATTAATTCCTCATTATCTACGAGCCGCATGGACAATTTACGTGAGATTAGAACTCTTACTCACATGATTTTAAATTTCGTGCATAAACAAATCGTCAAATCTTTTCTTAATATATCTCATTTTTTTTCGATAAAACCAATAGACACACAAAAATGCACATAAAAACAAAGAATTCTGTTCTATTTGCTAAGCTTTGTGTGCGGAAACCAATGGTTAACGGTTCTAAAATGACGTAAAGTCCCTCAACTATGGCGACCCCCCAAAGGCCCTAATCCACCACCTGATATTTTTAATCCACCTTGGCTGAACTGACACCCCCTCCCTCTCGTTTCTTTCGTAGCGCGCTGTGCGCTTCCCTTCATTCGGACTTGGTGCACCCGAATCAAAACAAAAAATTTAACACATCAAACTTGGTATACATTTTATCACTTTTATTGCAAATAAAAGCACATTTAAATACATTGCTTCACACAATCTTGCCTCAAACCACACACATTCAATACCCGGCAGGCAATTGACAGCTAAACTGATGGCGCCGGAGGAGGAGAAACGGGCGCCCAACCGTGCATGGCTCAGGCGCCCAACGGAAGACATGATTGGGCGTGGGGGGGTACGGATGAAACGGACCTCCCGTTCTTTCGTGTATTGTTTACATTCGTTTATCCGTGTATTTCTTTCATTCGGGTTGTTTATCAACACAGTGTATTTCTAATTTACCGTTACTTTATTGAAAAATAAAATATTCTAAAAATACACTATTTTTCATACAAACCTTATTCAGCGCACGAAAACGGGTATCACGGAGTTCCAGCATTCACCTGTAATTAAATTAAAACGTAAAACATAAAATAAGTAAAGAAAGTTATTTGCATTTCGTACAAATAAAGCGTTGAGAATGCAATACATTACCATTATCAACATGTTTGTTCTATTCAACATGTTCAAACAACATGTTGTAGCCGCCTAAAACAAACATGCCTCCAGTTGAAATGATAGTATGACGACGAACGTGCAGGAGTTGCGTCGTCATCGAGGGCTAAGCCAGCTTCATCGTTTTGGCAGCATTCCGTTAACCAGATGTGATTGTCCTTCGTTATGAAGTGTAACTAACCGACCGTACATGATATGGCATTGATGAGAACGGCTTATCTGAAACTAAAGAAAAAGAATAATATCAGTCAAGTGCATTTCATGCTGATCATTCGTGATCGTTTCTTGGATGTGCAAAGGAATAATGGGGACATTTTTACAAATTTTTTCATTTGCACGCTTCCTACTCGCACCAGTGTAACTAACACCCAATACTATGCCATAGATTTGGGCGCGTTTGTTACGTACCTGTGGGCCCGGCAAGTTTTTACACTCTCGGAACGTCACCTCTGTGGCTCAAACATCTGTGCTAGCATTTTCAGAGCGCAAATATCGCCTTGGAATCATAACGCGTCTACCACGTCCATTCGTTCGGCGTACGTTTGCTGCAGGTGGTTGCTGTCCGCTTGGGCTTGCTTCAATATGCTGCGCTTCGTGCGGTGGTGATGATCTTTATGTTACCAAATTACTGCGACTTCCGGACGGTTGTGAGAGCCAGCTGTAATCTTCACAGCACAACTGAAATAGACAATATAAGAGAAAAATACTGTTAGTGGAGCGCAATCCATGTTAAACATTAATTTTAATTATATTACTTTAATCGTCAATTTGTCTTTCTCTTACATTTTACACTGTCACTAATTTTGGTAGCTTAGGTAAGCTAACAGTACGACGATGATCTGGATACCGCCAATCACCGGCTCGTAGATTCGTGAACGCATTCATCATCACTGAAGATTTGGTACATCCATAACAGTCCGCCTCAGACGACGAAATTATTAGCAGTTGCGATCTGATACACGACGCCTAAACGCGATGAGAAAAAAAACACATAAAAAACGTTTTAGATGAAAAAAATAATGTCGGTTTGGCTTAATAAACATTAAAATTAAATGTTTATTTTGCTTTTTCGCACGGCATATTAGCTGAAATGAAAAAATTAACATTACTAACCAGTTTATCATACTGTCTTTATATTACTTTAGCTACTGACTTACTCGGACTGACTTAGGTCAGACTTACTTTAACTTTGCTTCAATTTAGCATGGGTCCAAGTTCCAGCCGATATGCATGTTGGTGGCGAGTAACTCGAAAACACCAAGAAAAGGTACATAAAACGCGGGTACGTGAGCTTGGCGACATTCGGTAGCACAAGCAACAGGCACAATATTCGACATTACACCATATCCTATTCCTTCTTCCACAAGTCCTTTAACTCCTCCCACTCATTCATAAGTCTGCTCGAAATGCAGTATAAAAGGGCTAACACTTTGCTAAACAATTTTAGTTCAACTTCAGACTCCAAAGTTAATACATCGTGTCAGTGCCTCGTGAAAAAGTGTCTAAAAGTGTCTTTTGTGTAAATTTGAAAATATTAGTGCAATTTCGTACATTTTGCAAAAGTTACACCATGTCGACGCAAGATAAACTAACGTGTCTTCGTTTGGAGGAAGAAGTTGTGGAAGAGTCTCAAGTACCACTTCCTCTACAAGTGATGCCTTCGGCCATTGCGGGTGTGCAGTCGTTTCGTCATTCAGATGTGCCAGTCCGTGTTGTTGGACAACTTCCGACGACAAGTGCAGTGCCATCGGTGGTTCCGGTTGCCGTTCCTCGTGCCATTCGTCCTCCCGGCTTGCCGGTCCGTGTTGTTGGACAACTTCCGACGACAAGTGCAGTGCCATCGGTGGTTTCGGTTGCCATTCCTCGTGCCATCCGTCCTCCCGGCTTGCCGGTCCGTGTTGTTGGACAACTTCCGACGACAAGTGCAGTGCCGACGGTGATTTCGGTTGCCGTTCCTAGTGCCATTCGTCCTCCCGGCTTGCCGGTCCGTGTTGTTGGACAACTCACGACAACAAGTGCAGTGCCTTCGGTGGTTTCAGTGGCCGGTCAGCGCGCACGGCTCAGTCAACAAAGAATGCCAGTTCGTGTTGTTGAACAGGTGAAGGTAACGGATGCAGTGTCAGCGCTGGTCTCGAGTGCCGGTGATGGTAATTATCATCGGTCAACATTACCTGGTGTTGCTGCACCATTCCGTCCGTTAGGCCAGCAACATGGACAGCAACCGTCAACTAGTACTGCTGCGCCATCATTGGTACCGGTTGCTGATGCTCTACCGCAGCAATCAGGCATGAAGATCGGTAGACAACAGGCATTGACGGGATCTGCAGTACCATTGATTGGATCGTTTGCCGAAGTTCATGCTCCGAAGAACCAGCGTGGTATGAAGACCACTGTTGTAAGACAACAATTACCCACCAGTGCTTCTGCATCGGTGATAGCGGCTGCTGGAGGATCTGTTTGTGTTGTGAGCCGTACACCAGCCAAAATGATCAGCGTTAATGTTCAAAAACCATCAACGAGTACTGCTATATCTGAGCAATCTTTTACCGGTGTTCCTAGCCAGATCCGACCGCCAGGCAAGATAGTTGATGGTGGAAACCAAGAGCCATCGACAAGCACCGGTACATCGAACATAAAGACTGAACGAGCAACTGGTAGTGTTGTGAAAAATTTGCCTGAAAATATAACCAGGAAAAGTTATCAGAAACCGTCAACGAGTTCTGCTACGTTTTCGGTGTACGAAACTGTGCTGCCTTCGTCGCCAATAATGATGATCACCGACGATGAACACCAGACTGCAGCAGGAGCAAAGCAAACAGTCCTTTCAATTACTTCAACAGAGCATTCTGGAAGCTGCTGCCCTCTTTGTCGGATGATGTTAATGAAAATTGATGCACGCAGCGCTCAGATATTGGTGATTTTAAATGAGCAGTCTACAATACTGAATCCTATGAAGGGTATAAGAAGAAATGCGCAGAGTTTAGCCATGGAAAAAATCGGAAATGAACAACAGTTTGATGCTTTTGAAGCAAAAATAGCTGAAGATGATTTTGCATTTTGCAGTTATACTCAAAGGATAGATGCAGATATCAGCAGCCAGGATGCCAACAACAGGATGCATGAGGCTTTAGACGTGTTGTTTGATAGGAATTTTCTTGCACGGTGTAGCTGGGAAGGATCGTCAGGAAAAAAAAATAGCTTTTAGTAAATACCGAAATACAGTGCGCTTATTTAAGTCTATCGCCACAAACCACGTAGGAATAGAAGTAGATATAGAATATGTTAAAGAATATTTAAAAAGAAAACTGACGCATGCACCGGCAAGAGTAAACATGCAGGGAAATGTTAAAACAAGCTACCATAGAAGGAAGAAATAAAAATATATTTATTTAATTAAATTGCTCTACCTATTCATAGTTGCCGTTACCGCATCGCCGTTTATATATTACATATTATTTATTGATAAAAATATTGCTTTTCCATTTTTATTTATTGTAATGTACTATTGATACTATGTTACAGCTTATATCTATTCTTTAATAAACTTCGAAGCAGTCCTTGCGTCTGATAGAAAAACAATTTCTAAATCCTGAAATGGTGAAACACCAACGTAATATCTTGAAAATGAAATGAAAGATTGTAAAACACTTTACCAATTCATAATTAACCAAGAACTCAAACCAAATATACAAAAATACATACATTACATTAACATACATTTACATTTAAACATTACATTTAAATTCTTATAAACAATATAACGGCCAACCTTATAAAAGGTAAAGGTAAACATCCTTTTAGGTTAAGTCAAATTTTATTATTTATTTTCACTTCATTAATGTGTCTATAAGAGGTACAAATACATAATTACTATCATCAGTTTTAATTGCAACTAATTTACACTTTATATCTTCTATCAAAAATACCACCTCTTGTGTAGAAAGATCGTTCACTTCAGCTTCATAAATGTCTTCCATCAATGGCGAAGAACAGTATTTATCTGGACTAATTATTTTATCAAATGCCTTCCCGTAAATGTTAATAACAGATCCTACTTGTGTTGCCCTACAATATTGAACAATGTAATTATCTTTTGTTAGAAACCAATTTGCCTGAGAAGTTGGATAAAATGTGGTATTATAATTTACATGCAGTACTACTCCTTTTTTTACGTGTTCCAAATAAGGGTATGAGTTATTTCTTGCCGTTCGAGATTTCGAAGATTGTTCCGATATTCTATTTGCAGCCTGAACCAAAACCTGATGACCGTTTCGAAGTGAATTTTTAACATGAAATAATGTACCTTCAAAACGATAAGATGACATATTTTTAAGAACTCCAAATTTGTCCACATCTTCGAAAACATGTACCAAACTATGTACATTGCTAGTCAAACGGTGTTCACCGTAAATGACACCATACTCTACAACAAACTGTTTGAGAAGCCGGTCCGCTTCTGGCCAAAAATGTTTGTAAATTTCCGAAGAAAATGCTCTTATTGCACAAAAATACAACATATAATGTTTGTATTCCATTTCAGTTAATACATTTTTCAACACTATAAAACTGGCGTAATGTAAAAACATGTGATATTCAATGGCTTTCCATAAACCAGTGTCTTCAATTCGACGGAATTTGCGATGATATTCAGGCGGAATTTCCACCTTTTGAAGTAGCGAATTTATGTAATTCAGCGTTTCCGATGACCAACTGCGCCCTATTAGCTTTCCTGATTTCCATCCGACGATTAATGTTCGTGATATTCCAAAGTCTATCAAATGCAATACATCCGCGATAATAATATTTCGAATGATATCGATTGTCTTTAGATGCAGTAGAGGTGTTCTTTCTCGGTGGTGGTCACCATACTTTTCGCCACGAAACTCTTCATCCGTTCTTCTTGGTGCGTCTATCTTCGAAAAATACATCACTCGAGCTTTTTTATTAAATTGTCCTTCGACTGTACATCTCTGACATCCCAGTTTATGATTGAAATAGGCAACACCTTTTATGAACGCTCGTGCAGGTGTGTCTGCGATAAATGCTCTAATAATTATTTTGATGGTCTTTTTGGCTATTTTTATACCATTATCTATCAACTCATTGAGCTCCTCCACGAGTGGACGAAGGTATTCATCTAAACTCTTCGGTTTAGATTTCCCATAAAAATTGCCAACCATCAACACAGGAACTTCTGGCATTTCGTGAATGCTCATCAGTATTGGCCAAAACTGTTTTCGGGTGCTCTTGTGCAACGGTAGTCCATCAATAAAGAAATTTAACGAAAACTCATTTACTGTTGGTTGTACATCACTGCAAATAGAAAAAAATGCATTAGATTTTGTCATTTTTAACAGCCTTGTTAAACAATACGGCCTGCTCCTGAATAAAAAAATATTATTGTTTACTCACCGGAAATAGTTGTGGAGAACCGATCGTACTCCCGGATACCAAAACTCTCCTCCAGCTTTCAGTACTATTTCCTTTCCACACTGCTTTGTTCTAAGTAGCGTACGCGCATCTTTTGGTAGGTTAAATTCGGTTCGTGCATGCAAAATAGCCAATAAACTGTTGAGTGCTTGGTGCGTCTGATATGTTTTTAGAGCCCAGTTTCTAATAACTTCCTCAATTGGCTCATCTTCCTTTGGGGAATCCGGTGCATTTTCCAACGTTATCTCGGATACGTCATCGTTGATAATTTCGCAGTCTTCATTGTTGTCAATCTCTTCGATATTTATCCAATCATAGTTGTGTTCTTGTTGATCAATATCTTGAGGACCACATACGAGAAGATCATGCACACAAATGTCCTCTTCATTAATTGCTGATGGGTTGCTGCTCATCCCAAAAGAACTACTTTCGCCAAATAACTCGGCCTCAAGCTTTTTGTTATCGGCTTGAGCAATTTTATAAGAGGAGCCTGTTTCACGCTTTCTTTTCATCGTTTTCACACTTAATTTTCACAACACCAATTTCACAAACACAGCACAAGCCACACAAACGTTTCAAACTTTGAATCAATCAATCGGTCGACTGTTTTAATGGAACTGTACCTTTTATTCTATCACAAATCAGGAGGTACGAAATACACATTTGCTTTGGTAGCTTTCAGGTGCAATGCTTGTTTAAGATAAAACATGTAAAATGGCTGTTGGTTTCATTTTGCAAATCAGTAACAGCCATCGCGTTTTTGCTCCTACCATTTATTGTACTTTAGTGCCCACTGTCAACCGTTTGACGATTGACACAGGTGCTAATTTCAAACGTCTTCCGTCTTATTAGCAGGAACAACGCTAACGATATTCCGGAAAATAAATAATGCTGTTGCATCTTAATAGATATAAATAAAGTACGTTAACAGCAATAACACGATTATACGACGACAATACGACCATAACAAACTCTGGTGTCAATCGTCGCGGTCAAGCAACAGCAACTAAACCCGAGAAAGGCCGGGATAAGCTGTTCCGTAACTAAACTAATGCTCTAATTAATAAATAACCGAATTAATGAATAATTCGATAAACACATGCATTCATATATATATAAATATATAAATATAAATGTTACCTATATAAATATTACCATCAATTGTTTACAACGATGTTCACAGTGTGCCGTAACTCTCTTCAATTCCCAAACTTGAGATAATTTCCACCTGGAACGAAATGCTTCCGGTTGTTGCTCTGACCGCGCAGTTTCCATAAGGCCGGCGCCGACGATCCAAGGTTGTTGTAAACAAAAATAAGGATAAGAAATCTAAAAGTAGAAAGAATCAAAGTTTCCTTACCATCATGCCCACTTCTTTGATGGCTTTCCAATATCCTTCGCATGAAATCCGCTGGGTGCATACGAGGTGAATCGGATTTGTGTGCCTTCGGACAGCTTGAAACACAACTGAAGAACACTGATAACATCGATTATTCATAATGTTAAACGGCAAATTTTATCCGATTAGTTATTTAATGTCAGCGTAATGAAAAGTTACAAATACAACAACTTTAATTAACATACATACCTGTGGAGGCGAAATAGCTGCACGTATCTAACCTCCAATCTGTTTCTCCTGGTAAACGATAAGGACACCCAAAAATATTGAAAATTAGATGGGTACAACTGAACATTAGACGGATACGTTTAAATATTTCTAATTTATAACACTTAAGCACATATTTTTGCTTCACATTAAGCACAACAAACTAACATATGAAGCTTCAATATTTCAACGCTTCAATATTCGCCAACAGCACACAAGAGAATAGCACCATTGTTCATTACTTTTAAGTTCACATTACAAACTTTAACACTGAAAATATGAAACTAAAATACATTTTATCACAAAGACGCTTCTGCATCAATCTCTTTCACTTTGTAAACATAACCTCGATCCATCTTCGGTGCCTAAAATTTCACACACACATCCACACACTGTACGTCGTCACATGCCGTTTGGTGCTGTTGCACGCACACAGTTGCAGTTCATCACCGCTCGTCCGTGTTTCTTCCTGCTCTTCCATGCGTTTCCACACCCCTCGCCCTAGTATGAAACGTCAATTGCCTGCCGGGTATACAGTGGAACGTCGATTATCCGGGCAGCTCGGGACCGGGCGGTTGCCGGTTAATCGATTTGCACGGTTAATGGTCCAAGAAATGTCAAATTCATATAAAAATAAAAAATCCACTAATTTTATGATTAATTCACCTTGAATCAATCAATAAATCGTTAGTAGAATATTATTTAAATCAATAACTATAGGTTTAACAACTGTTCATGAACAAAAATAAATTTCGAAAACACCACTAGACACTACAGAGCTGCACAAAAAACTGGTTGCCCACTTGACAATCGCAGCAAATGTTCGCTGTACGTTTGAACAGCTGTCACATTTATGCGCACGGTTAAGCCGCCCGCTGGTTAATCCGCCCCCGGATAATCGACGTTCTACTGTATAAAAAAATCGACGTATTTCAAATAGCCGTCTAACTGCGTGGATCCCGTTGTTGATGTTCAATACAGCAAAAAAAACATTGAAATAAAGCAGCGCAAATCACACATTTAAGATAAATGGTGAAAGATAAACGCAGCTTCATTTCAATGTGCACAACACTTCAACACTTAGCGAAACTTCGATCGCCCGGAACTTAGGCTAACACGCGCACGGCCTTTCACGGAGAACGCTTGAGCTGAACTGACGATTTCGTGTGGTGGCAAGAAAGGGAGCGCACAGAGGAACACTCGCTGCACTAGTGCGATCGAGACACCGATACCCGCATGCCGCTGCGAGAAAACCAAACTGAGCGCGCAGGCTGAAATTTGAACGCACACATCCACACATGTGTAATTGTGTGAGTGCAAAAACTGTGTAGAAAGCAAAACACGCTCTCGCCTCCGAGCAATTCCGCGTATTTCCAACCGTCTCCCCATGCTTCTACATGCCCCTCGCCTGTAAGTCGCACACTTTTTCATTCTCATTGCTAGAAGGGCCGGCATTTTCAGGTACACAATATTATAACGATAAAAAATATTTTTCTCTGCATTTGCAAGCAGTAGCAGATGTGAATTGGAAATTTATCGCCATTGACGTTGGTGAATATGGGAGTCGTAGCGATAGCAGCGTCTTTAATTCGTCATCATTGTTTGAGCTCATTCGTTCAAATCGGCTCAACATCCCTCCTCCTAAACCACTGCCTGGTACTACCCAAAGAATGCCTCACGTGTTTATAGGCGATCAGGGTTATCCACTAAAACCTTTCTTACTGCGGCCTTTTCCGGATAGTGAAGATCCGGCAAAAAATTACTTCAACCATCTGCTGAGTATGGCAAGACGCTGCGTTGAATGCGCCTTTGGTTTGTTGGTGGTAAAATGGCTGTTCAGGCACAGCCCTGTCACTTCATATCGTGCTTAACGAAACACGAACATTCTTCGTTCAATTTCGAGTGTTCGGCTCGATCGAGTAGTTTATAAATAACAGTGAATGTCGCGAATAAACTCTCTCTTCCAATTTTGCTGCACAACGAATAACTGCTGGTAAATATTAAAGGTTTGAAAGTTACACCGAAACGCGGAATATAAATTATCCGAAATAGTGAGATTAAACATTGGTGCCGTGACCATGATTAAGACGAGTCTGGTTTTCTAAATCTTAATTGTTCTCGCGATAATCACTGTTTGCGCGTGTGTAACTGTGCTTTAGTCGCCTCACAATCGACCAAGCTCATTGTGTACGCGAAGTCTAGCACCTTTTTCCTGCAAGAACTGCATTATGCCCGTCCAAGTTGCTGGTTTATCGTCCAGAAGGACAGTATTACTCGCGGTATTGGCCAGTCACGAAAGGTTTCTGAGTTTCTTTTTCCCAGAACGGGATGCAATCGAAATAGACATTCGCATTGCAAAGCTCAAACTACTTTCCACCGAGCTGGAAACAATTCAGTCGAAATTAGAAGATGCAGCAGTATCAAACGAAGAGCAGACCGCCCAAAATGCAGCTTTACGCGAAGATTTTGAGCCTCGTTTGATTCGTGTTGAGGCCTTGTTGAAGGCAAAACGATGCATTCAACTAAATGCAAACACTCCGCAAATCACAAGCATCAAGCCTTTGGGAGGGTTACAGCTGCCCACCATCGCGCTTCCCAAATTATGTGGTAGCTACACTAATACAAACAGAGCCACAGCGACACCTTGCGGAAAAGAAACAAGCTACCAACATAAACCCGCAAAACACACACTCACATACACACCGCACTCCACCAGCACATTTGCCACTGCACCAACGCCAGCTGCGCCAAATGCTCCTGCGTGGAAAGCACAAAACACCAGTACATTTTCCACTGCACTGACGTCAGCTGCGCAAAATGTTCCCGCGTGTTACACATACAGCATCGGTGCATTTTCCACTACGATCAAGCCAGCTACGCAAAATGCTCCGGTGACACACACACAACACACTGACGATCACACGGCAAGCACACAAAGAAGCGACAATATAGCTCAAAGACAAACTCCCGAAAAGGTTTTGTCTCACACTACAGTAGTGGACACTAGCCATGCACATAGTAGGGTGCATCCTACAAGCGCATTATTGGACGGTGCAACCCGGCCTGTTTTGATGAGCCACCGATACGATCATGCTTATAAGATCCAATCTTCGATCGTCATCAATCTGATTGGATGGGGGAAAAATGTGAATCACGATTTGCCAGCACATAGGGTGCACACCAGCAACACGGGTTATCAGCACACCACGAAAGTGCTGCAAGGGAGCTTCATGAGCTCTTTGATACGTTCCGCGGCGAATTGCTATCCTTTGTCGTTACAGATTACACCAACCGAAACCGCATTTAGCGCTGGGCACTACACACATCACTACCCATCTACGCATTTTGGAACCCAGCAGCGAGCCAAGAAACAATCACTTCACTCCCGGTCTTAACCTGATCGAAGCCGTAACGTGTTACTTTCCTCTCCTACCTAAGCCCGATGACCCTAACGCGACACTTACCCCATAGTATTTCCTCGTCAACCTATCGGTACAGCACTTGACGACGGCAGTTCGACAAAAAAATGATAATATTGGCTTTCATCATCCATCACTCTGGCCATTTGAGCGCATCATCCGTGCGCACACCGAGAACGATAGGTTGGGACGGGTACTAACGTTGATGTTGTGGACAGACCGCTGCCTCATCTTGAGGGCTCGCCGTTGACAGCAGGGCTGTCATCCGGTGACGTCCTCAGTGAGGATCGCGGCGCGAGAAGGACCAGTCGTCCTCTCCTCGCATTGCGTGTGTGTATGCGTTATATATTGTATTGTGTTATTGTATAACGATACCAAAGATAGTTGTTAAATATATATTCTGTTTGTGCCGTACACACAAAATGTTTACGTTTCATTTGTGCGGACACAACAGTTGAAATAATGAAAGGTTTCGTAACTCGCCTCTTTAGATGCAATATTTATATCTTACCTGTAGCAATTTGAAAGCACAGGCATCTAATTTCCGTTTATTTTGATTGTTTTTGTTTTGTTTGTTGACTTGCGTCAAGGGGGGTGGATGTTCAGGCACAGCCCCCCGCTGCGCAAATTCGAGCAGTTTCCAGCGCAGGAAATGTACCAAAATCTGCGCTGGCCAGCGCAGATTTTGGCTGCCCCCTGTGCAAAGCGACGGAAGAAATCATTCCCTTTCGCGCATTTTCTCATGCTTTCTTTTTCCCTCCTACGGCAAATTTGTCAAGCAGCGTTTCGAGCTACCCGTTCCTGGCACCGCCTCATACCCCTCGCCTGAGCGCGCTGTCGAAGGTTTGGATGTGTTGGTGCGTCAGACGGCCAATCGCTGTCAGTCGTCGTCCGTGCTTTTTCCCTCCATAGCGCTATCTCTTTCACGCGTATGGTCAATGCTCGCGAGCTGTTGAAGCGCTCAAAAAAACCGTTAACAAACATTGCGGCGATGAAGTTGCATTTTCACAAATCAAACCAAAAAAGCGCAATGAGTTCAATCGCTGCAATGTACAAATGACTAAGGAATCGCTAGTTCACGTTGGAGGGTTTGCTGTGCAACGCGCAGAACCCTAATTCCAAGTAGCGCACGCAAGACAGGTGGTCATGGCCGTGCATAGGAAAGCTTAAACCAAATTACATAAAGCTTAAGTTTATGTGACACTATGATTTTCCTTTTATATGTTGTAGATTGCACAGATATGCTGAGTCGTATGCGCATGGGTGTGAGTGTGCGTGTGTGCGCACAACTGTCGCCGAATGTGTTTTCTTCCGGAATGTTATGATCCATCGGTCAAAGAAAGGAAGGTGTTCATGACGGTATTTTTTTTTATTGTGGAGCTGCATCCTTCCCCCTGCCTGCAGCGTATGCATCGGGCAGTATGCAAGTTGCCCGCTGGATAAGAGCGGACCCGCGGCACCGCCATCATTCCGCACATCTTAACAGCATGCCCGTCGTGGGTTCTAACCGCGTATGAACCGTCCGCCGTAGCAAGGGGTGACTATCCGGCTACGTGGTACTCAAGTCCTGAAAAGGCCGGCATGATCGCGTAGGCCATTACGCCAATAATAATAATAAGAAGAAGAGGAATAACATAGCATAACAGCCCACACCCGGAGAAGAGATTGGCTTATCTTTGTTGCTGCCATGTTACCGCTGTGATGCGACAAATGCACGGAATGCAATCGACCAAAACATTAACCTACCGAGCCGAACCCATTTCCAAGGCAGTGCCGGTCGCTCGGCGTCATGATTTCGACTCTGAGCCAACAAGCCGCCGGATTCTGGACGGACAGGTGCAGCACCATACGCGCACCGTAATAAACAAATCCAGAATCCTCTTTTGTATGGATTCAATTCAAAATGTTGTTTCCACTTGCATCCGCTAGCTGAATTGGAAAGAAATGTGCTACATATCAGACGCACGTTTGCTTCGATCGTTTGTCTTTTTAATCCCCCAACAGCAGAACCGGTCGCAAAGATGGTGGTGCCAATTAAATGGTTGTATTGTCTCCTAGGTAGCGGTAATCGATCGGGCGGCGTGCAGTGCGTTTTCTAAGAATGCATGGAGTGTGTAGACGCAGCCGGTGACAATGCACGCATTAGAATCAAACAGTTTTGGAGTTCCCGCACGCACACACACACACACACACGCGCACGCACGAACGCATGCACGCATGCACGAATGCACGTACGCGCGCACGCGAGCACGCACCCACGAAAGCGCGCAGGCGAGCACACACCCCCCATCAACCCCCCCCCCCCCCCACCTCCCGCATGATCGATTACGGCTACCTTATCGGAAGAAAGGCTGGTTCCTCACTCAAAGCACCGCGAGGGGAGGGGGATCGCGGCATGATAGAGTGGACGATCACTTTCCCCGCGCTGTGTGTGTGTCCGTGTGTGTGTGTCGTGGCCAGAAAACTCGAGACAAATTCCGGCACATTGAAAAAAAAAATTTTTTATTGCCACTATACACCGTGCTACAAGATGCTAGAAGGTCGTTGAAGCATCAAACATGTTCAAATTAAAAAAATATTAGATTAGTGTTAGACGTTCTCCTACGCTTGTTTTAAATAGGCTTCTTCACCCTCAATTGGCAGGGGCATCGAATGGTCTCATCAGCAGCGGCACGAAATAAAATAAACCATCAATACACCGATAACACTTTAAATCCCAAAATGAACCAGCTTCTCCCGCATCGTCAAGGTCACACACAATACATAAATGCTATACCCACCAAATACAACACACAACCGCAATGTACATATATACCAACGCATACACACAATCAGCTGACGGCGAAAGGCACGGGCTGAAGCGCAAGTAAGGCACGGCAGGGAGGGGAAAGGGAGTGAGAGGAAGAGGAGGAAGGAATGGGCGCCAATATTTTTTGAATTTTTCGGCCGTTTTTTTTGGTCCGCCGTCTGAAATAGTTCATCCATTCCTTCAGCAGATGGCGCTCGTTCCGCACCTAAAAACTGCAAGAAATACGCCGGCTATCGTAGTTTTGGCTGAAGTCTAGCGTATTTTTTTGCGTATTTTTTGACGCAAAACTACGCAAAAAACTACGCAGAAAACTGCTCGAATTTGCGCAGCGGGTGGTCTCCCGCGCTGGACTTCAGCGATTCCTGCGCTGGGTCGAGCAAGTTTAGCGCCATCTGTTGGCGAAATGGACGAACTATTTATGGCGGCGGAGCAAAAAAAACGGTCAAAAAATTTAAAAATATTGGCACCCATTTTCTCGTCCGCTTCTTCTCCCTCCCTCACCCTGCCTTGCCTTACTTGTAATTGCGGCGCTTCTGCCCGTGCTTTCCGCCGCCAGCTGATTGGTTGTTGTAGTGTATGCGTTGGTTCATATATGTGCATTGCGGTTGTGTATTGTTATTGGTGGGTGTTAGCATTTATTAATTTGTGTGTGGCCTTGAGACGCTGTGGGAGAAGCTGGATTGAGATTCAAATTGTTATCGGTGTATTGATAGTTTATTTTATTTCGTGCCGCTGCTGATGAGACCATTCGATGCCCCTGCCAGTTGAGGGTGAAGAAGCCTATTTAAAACAAGCGTAGGAGAACGTCTAAGACTAATCTAATTTTTTTTGCGCTTTGGATGATGATGCGCTATATGATAGCTGATGATAACGGAAGGGGAGGGGGGTTTGATGTGGGGTGCGTGCTTGCATGCGCGCTTTCGTAGGCGCGTTCTCGCGTGCGCGCGTTCGTAGGTGCCATATCGCGCGCGCGCACGCGCGCGTTTGTGCGCACGCGTGTGTGTGCGCGCGCGCTTGTGTGTGTGCGCGCGCGCTTGTGTGTGTGCGCGCGCGCTTGTGTGTGTGTGTGTATGTGTGAGTTTGCGCGCGTGTTTGTATGTGTGCGTGCGTTTGGAAACCCCAAAACTATTTGATTCTGATGGGTACATTTTCATCCGCTGCGGCTACAAAGTCCATGCATTTTCGACTTGCTACCTGAGAGACAACACAACCATTGGCATTGGCATCTTTGCGATCGGCTCTGCTGTTGGGGGTATTAAAAAGACACACGATCTAAGCAAACGTGCTTGCGATATGTTGCACATTTATTTCTAATTCAGCTAGCGGACGCAAGTGGAAACAACATTTTGAATTGAATCCATACAAAAGAGGATTCTGGATTTGTTTATTACGGTGCGCGTATGGTGCTGCACCTGTCCGTCCAGAATCTGGTGGCTTGTTGGTTTGTAGTCATTATCATGACGCCGATTGCCGGCAGTCCTTCCCTGAGTATGGACTGCTATGCTAAGTTCTTCTTCTTCTTCTTCTTCTTATTATGATTATTATTATTATTATTATTATTATTGTCATTATGGCCTACGCGATCATACGGGCCTTTTCAGGACTTGAGTACCACGTAGCCGGAGCCGGTGGCTAATCCCTTGCTACGACGGCCGGTTCATACGCGATTAGAACCCACGACGGGCATGCAGATGTGCGAAATGATGGCGGTGCCGCGGGCCCGCTCCTATCCAGTGTGCAACCTGCATACTGCCACACTGTCTCCTGCCCGGTGCATACGCAGCAGGTAGGGGGAAGGATGCACATCCACAGTAAAAAAAACCCCGTCATGAACCAGCGGTGGATCTAACGGTAGGCGAACTAGGTGGTCACCGAAGTTCTCTAGTCTGTAGTATGCCGTATGTTTACAAGTGGACAGAGTGTTAGCGACAAGGGCCCCCGGAAAGATGGTCATTGGGGCTCCGTGGCAGGAAAACCATTTGCACCTCCCCCCTCCCCCACCCCATGGCGACAACAATTTTAGGGCCTGTGTCCGATGATCGTAGGGGTCGTAGGGGTCAAAAATTATTTTTTTGATCGAATTTATCAATAATGTTCGATGAAGTACATATTCGATGA
Organism: Anopheles coluzzii; assembly: GCF_943734685.1. Lineage (NCBI taxonomy): Eukaryota > Metazoa > Arthropoda > Insecta > Diptera > Culicidae > Anopheles > Anopheles coluzzii. The sequence goes on from NC_064670.1 coordinate 58,665,188, forward strand.
AGTAAAAACATACATTGCCAAGGATTATCGTTATAAAAAAGACAATCGCTGGTATTATTGAATCCGTTCGTAGCGGCGGTGTACGTCTTGACATTCATTTTCCTAACGTACTAGATGGTTGCTACAGTGATTTACCGAGGCGTTGTAGGACCGGGCTAAAGAAATATGTGTAATAAGCAAGGTTGCTGGCAACACTGGCATATGACAGTTCTGGCTGCTTGGGGAATGATCCAGCAGACGAGCTTGGGAACTAGAGAGCAACAGACGTATACGTAATAAAGTGTACATAATAAAACTTATTACATGGTGTCAGAAGTGTAAGAACTCTCGGAACCTAAAAGCAAACGGGAAAGTATCGTCCAATATCCAATCGTCCAATCGTGGATTTATTGTCGTTTGCCAGCAGAACAAACGCATATTAAAGTCGCATATTGCGTGTATCAAGAGAAGAAAAGAAGCAGCAAGATGGCGGCAAATTCAGTAGACCGCTTACCATGAGCGCTGGATTGCTCAGATTTGGCAAAAGAATGGCCAAAATGGAAGCAGCAGTTTCACATCTTTATGATTGCGAATAACAAAATCAACGAGGACGAGCGGAACAAGATCGCGATCTTTTTATGGCTAGTTGGTGATCATGGAGTTGAAATATACAACACATTATTTCCCAGCAACGGAGACATGAAGGCAATGTTCGGTGAAATTGTCGAAAACAATACAAAAAAAGATGATAAGGGAGATGCTGCTAAAAAAGAAGAAATAGGCAGAACATTGGATGACGTCATTACTGCTTTTGATTCTTACTGTCTTCCAAGAAAAAATTTGGCCATCGAAGCGTTCAAATTCAACCTCATAGAGCAGAAAGAAAATCAACCCTTTGCAGAGTTTGAAACGGCACTACGAAAACAAATGGCATTTTGCGAATTTGAGTGTGCAAATTGTCACGCATCCTATGCTGACCGAATGCTTCGTGATCGTATTATAGTCGGCATCCAGAATAAAACGTTGCAGCTAAAATTGTTGGATGCAAAAGACGAGCCGCTTAAAAACGTCGTAGAAATGTGTAAAACGTATGAGGCTGCATCAAAACACAAGCAGCTAATTCAGACCAACGATGTACATCACCTCAATAGTGTAGAAAAAGATGCTGGAAATTGGAAAATAGACACAATTCAGCGTAGTAAACTTCATAAGGCAAGCTGCAAACTGTGGACAACCTTTTAACGGGAGTCATCGTCGTTATTGTCCTGCAAAGAATGTGACCTGTAACTATTGCGGAAAGCGGGGACATTTCATGAAATTCTGCAAAGCTCCGAAGATCAACAGCAACAGTGACATCTCACGGGAACCGGTACGAACAACGCATTAAGTGAAGCAAAGGAACGACAAAGATGTAAACATGATCGCGTGGGCTGATTCAGGTAACATTGTTAGAGATGTTTATTGTGAGGGTATGGAAAATAGGGATTCTTATGAATTTCAAAATAATTATTATTGTAGAGTAAACTGTAACGTAGCAACAGTGGGTTCCAATTACAAATGGACTAAACGATACCTAATTCAGGACTGGCCAGTGGAATTTAAGCTTGATACCGGTGCAGATGTCAATTGCATTCCTGTTAGCGTGGTTACCCGTATGAACTTATCGTTGTCGAAAGAGCGTACATTTAATGTTGTGGATTATAATAATAATTGTATAAAAATACACGGTCAAATTCGTCTTACTTGTGTTGACGAGGAAACCAAAAACGCATTATCAGCTAATTTCTTTGTTGTAGATGACAATCTTCAACCAATATTGGGATTACAAACATGTATAGCATTTGGATTGCTGAAACGCTTGAATAGTATAGAATCATCTCAGTCTTTTCCATCAGACAGGAAAACGTTCATTGATTCAAATGCAGATCTTTTTGAAGGCCTGGGAGCGCTTAAAGAAAACTCCACTCCCTCCTTGCACTACAAAAAGCGCATACCAATTAGCCTGCACTCTCGTTTAAAAGATGAGCTTAAAAATATGGAATCTTTAGGGATTATTAGTTCGGTTGAATACCCTACAGATTGGGTAAACAATATGCAAATTGTCGAAAAACCTAATGGTGCTTTACGTATTTGTCTAGATCCGAAACCATTGAATGAATGTATCAAAAGGGAACATTTTCTTATCCCGAAGTCAGAAGATCTTCTAAGTCGTATGACAGGAAAACAAATATTTACCGTATTAGATCTTAAAAATGGGTTTTGGCAGTTGAAACTAGATAGAAAAAGTTCGGATCTAACCACGTTTATGACACCGTATGGTAGATTCCGTTGGAATCGTGTGCCGTTTGGAATAAGTAGTGCACCAGAAATGTTCCAACAAAGAATGGTAAAAATATTTGGGGATATTCCTGGAGTTGAAGTATATTTTGATGATCTGGCCATTACTGGAAAGGATTTTGAGGAACATGACAAAACTCTATCAATTGTTCTTGAAAGAGCTAGACAAAATAACATAAAATTTAACTCTAGCAAAACCCAATACAGAACTGATGAGATCAAGTTCATGGGTCACATATTATCTGATGGTAAAATAAGACCAGATCAATCTTACATAAATGCAATTGTTGATCTGCAAAAAATAAGTCAGAGGTGCTTCGTCTTCTGGGATTGCTAAAATATCTAGGTAAATTTATCCCAAATCTATCCAAACGAACCGCCTTACTGCGACAACTGTCTCGCAATGATGTTGAATGGTCTTGGACCGAGCAACACGAACGTGAGGTTGATGATATATTAGAGACGATTACCAATCAACCTGTGCTAGCAATGTTTGATATTGACAAGCCTATAATAGTTTAAACAGACAGTTCTAAAGATGGCTTAGGGAGTGTTTTAATGCAGAATGGAAAGGCCATAGCATATGCATCTCGCACACTATCCAAAAGTGAACAAAAGTGGGCACAAATAGAAAAAGAACTCTTGGCTATTGTTTTTGCTTGTGAACGATTTCATCACTTTTTATATGGTCACGAATTCACTGTTCAATCGGACCACAAGCCACTAGAAGCTCTGGTTAAACGTGATATTGATGATGTTACTCCTCGTTTGCAACGAATGTTCCTCCATCTATTGAAGTATCCAGGAATGATCATAAAATGCACACCTGGTAAGGAATTACTTATAGCTGACTGTCTCTCACGAGCAGCACTGCCAGACAATAAAGACTTTAGCAACGAGCTATCGGGGATAATTCATGCAATATCCAATAAAGCATGCTTATCGACTGATAATTATAATTACTATGTAGGTAAACTCAATGATGATGAAAGATACAAACAAATTGTCAATTATGTCAAACAGGGCTGGCCGTCATATCATCAACTAGATTCATTAGGACAATTGTTTTATAAGCATCGACACTTGCTTCATTTTGAAAATGGATTGTTGTTCAAAGAGCATCGATTGGTTGTTCCTACTCTCATGCAACCAACTATTTCCAAATGGTTGCATGCTCCTCATCTAGGCATAGAAAAAACTCTCGCAAGAGCCAGGTCCCAGTTTTTTTGGCCCGGTATGTCGAATGACATCACTGAACTTGTTAAAGCATGCCAGGTTTGCGAAAAGTTTACACGTAACCAACAAAAAGAACCCCTTTTACAAGCCACACCTCCTAGTTATCCATTTGAGAGAGTGGGTATAGATTTATATGAATACGCAGGGAATGACCATATCGTAATTATAGATGCATATTCAGGGTATCTTATTTCTAGGCAGTTAAATGAAAAATCAATAAGATGTGTCCTGGAAGTCTTAGATCGCGTGTTTTGTGAATATGGGTATCCCACGCAAATCAGGTGTGACAATGTTCCATTCAATTCTACTGCATTTGTAACGTATAGCAATGATACAAATATTAACATATCATTTTCTAGCCCAAGAAATCCTCAAAGTAACGGATTAGCAGAAAAAGGTGTAGCTATTGCTAAAAATATAATCAAACGATGCTATGAAGCAGACGATATCAAATATTTTCAATATCGGCTTCTAGAGTATAACACCACAACAGTAGCGACAATGGGTCTTTCTCCAGCACAATTATTCTTTGGTCGCCAGCTTAAGTCTCGCTTACCCACAAATAGTGCGTTGTTACATCGCAATAGCATTGATGAAAAACTCATCGAAAGGAAAATATTTTCCAAGCGACAACATCAAAAGAAATTCTATGATCGAGCTTCAAAACCATTACCAGTCCTGAACATAGGAGATAGAGTGAATTTCAAAAAGACAGGAAAAGAATGGAATAATGGTAAAATCGTTCGTCAGGTAAACAGTAGATCGTACATAGTTCAAGACAATTTTGGAAATCATTTTCGACGGAATAGAAGATTTCTGGTGAAAACTGCAAATATGATCCCAAATAGCAATGACATATTCTATCAAAAAGATGAGATTCATGTAGGTTTACCCATAAGTATGGCCGCATCTCACGTTGAAAATAGATATCAGCCAACTGAAAGCATAGAAACACAAGATACCGAGGCATTGGAAAATCAATCAAACGAAACAGTTACAGGGACAGAATCTGATTATGACACGTGTTGTACAGCGAGTGATTCAGAATCAACATTAAATGAAGACCTTGAAAATAACGAATCTCAATCAGATGGATCAGATACAGATAACCTATACAAAACTAGAAGTGGACGCGTCGTTCGTGCTCCAAGAATATTTGATGTTTAGTTAGTATAGATTCATATTGATAGGAATAGACTAAGTGCATTAGGATAATTAGCTTTAATAATAAGTTTGTAAATATTTGTAAAAAAAAAGAAAAAGAAAGCTTGTAATAAGCAAGGTTGCTGGCAACACTGGCATATGACAGTTCTGGCTGCTTGGGGAATGATCCAGCAGACGTGCTTGGGAACTAGAGAGCAACAGACGTATACGTAATAAAGTGTACATAATAAAACTTATTACAATGTGTTTCAAGAATTTCATGAGAACGCTGTACGTTCCCGCTACGAACGGATTCAATGATACCAGCCAATACCATTAATCCGTTTTTAGTCAGGGTGCTCATTGCCAATTTATTATTCGAAAAATATTAAGGAAATAAAATGATAAAGGATATATTTTGAAAATTTATAACCAGTTCTTTTTATTCATATCACAAATTCAATTTCAGTCACAATAATTAAATTATTGTAACTAGTAGAGTAACACTGATATAACAACTGTCCACATGTTTATAGCAATCGTCTCTTTGAATAGACAACACAGACTAATACGCTCAGCATGGTACTGTGTTGTCTATTCAACGAGACGATTGGTATCAAAATGTAGACAGTTGTGTTCTCACTCAAGCTAATCTTGTTTTTTGATTTTCTTCGTTTGTTTTTTTTCTTCGCTTTGATTTAATTACTTGGTAAGCGAATTCTAATATCTCCTCACTTGCATCCAACTGATCATTTAGATCGGGTAATGAATCAAGGAGTGTAACAACACTCATCATTACGTGATAGTTGGAGCTTTTTTGTTGTCTTTGTTTCAAAAGTTCGTTGCGCTCCTTCTCCACATTAACTATGTCCTGCAGCACTCGATCATCCTGTTTCCGCTTTCTGTTGTTTTCTGTTGCTCTCTGTTTATTTACCAGGTCCAAATGATCTAGAAGATCATCGCTCTCTTCCAAATATTCGATACTATCATCTGTTTGTATGAGGATGATAAAGAGAAATAGAATATCATATAATAAAATAAAATAGTATAAAATAAAAAATATTACCTTGCCAAGATGACTCCAGATTCCCACCTCTGGGTCGGGACGCAAGCATGGCTTTGAGGAAGCTCATCTGCTCGTAAAACTTCCATCGGACATGCTTGTATCCCGACCCAGATGGCTGATTTATTTCAGCTAATTTGCGGGCGATTGTGTCCCACAAGTTTCGCCATTTATTTTTGGCAACCATATCTGCAATAAATAAAAATATAGTTACAAACCTTTTTTAAATTAAAAATAAAGTACAGTGGACCCTTGAAAAACAAGTTTTGTTTAGTTTAGCGAACCAATCGTAGTACAAAAGAAAAGATATTATAAGAGTCCTCTATATTCTCATATGAGCTTTATCGAAAGTAAAGTGTCTTTCCGTTTCGCATAAACGAGAAACTTTTTGGACATATCGGTAAAAATATGTACAAACGAAAAAAGTAGGACTGTGCTCTGACACTATTGTTCTTTGGATAAGATGCGTTGTTCGATTCCCGTCTCTGTCAATGAAATCGCAAACTGAGAAAATAAAAAAAAATAAAGGAAATCATTCTGATAATATGTTTCAAACATTTCTTCACCATCCTTGCTACACCTCACTACAATAAAAGAGTTTTATGCCAAGAGGTAACTTCGTTTTTGTTCGGCTTCTTTCCGTCTTCGCGTCTTTATATGAAAATTCTCAACTTTCTTTCGAATATGCTCTTTTTTCGGATGTGTGTTTTCAGACTCATTGCAGTTTCTATTTGTTACTTAGGCTTGTATTTATGTGTTTAAAAAAAAATATTCCAAAGGAACGGTCCTTTCAGCCGTATTGATTACTAATATAAAATATTGAAAAAATGTTAAAATATACAAAGCCTTAAGGATAAGTATGGATACAACAGCTGACTTTTTTAGTTTATTTAATGCAATACACTACGTTTTTTTATATTCTTCTCTAAACAATATTAGACCGATTTCTAACTTTTACCTTATACGATAGTATTAATATATAAAGTAATCGTATGTGCTTCTTTGGGAAACCAATAACAAGATCGATTAAGTATAGGATAGGATAGTGCACTATATTGAAACTAAAACACGAAGATTGTGTGTTATCAGGATAGCTTCATGACTGCATATGATTTAAAAGCACTATAATGTTCGCTTTTTGTTGGATGATGCGCGCATTGGCTATGATTATTGAATTCATTCGTGGCTACGGCGTTTGGCAACACTCTTATCTATTTTTTTAAGTTTTGCACGTACTATATGATTGTTATAATTATTTACTAATGCATTGTAGGAACGAGTACATATAATGTAACCAGTAAAGAGGTTGTAGGTTCCTGCCAAGAATGTATGCAATATTCCATTTGACTTAGTTGTCTGTTTAGCGGTATGCGCTTGAAATATAATCCTATGATCTTCTATGGACGCTACACTTAGACCATACGAACGACGCATGCAAACGCTCTGGGCTTCCGGATCTCTGGTATTCCGCATCTTTGGTAGTGTGTTCGTGTATGCATCGTGGAGGAGATTGATGAACCATGAGGTTACGACAGAGCTGCACCACGTTCCGAGCATCCTGAGGGCAACCAAGCCTTGAGCATGTTATGGGGATCCCGGACTCGTGCTCCACCAAGAAAAGGTACGACAGCGACCCGTTGTTTGGCACGAGAGGCGGAGGAGCACAATGAAATCGGGTGCCTACATCGATGAAGTAGCAGCCAGGGACCGAGCATCCTGGTCAAAAATTATTGCCCGGGTCTTTATACGACGACGTGCTCTATCATAACCTGGTTGAAAAAGTATCACTTGTTATTTGGTTTTCGATACAAACAAAGTTTCTAACAAACAGATGTCACTTCGAGAAAAAACATGAATTTTGGGTTTATACTGTTAAATTCAGTTTGACAGATAAAATCGGATGCGACGATCCGACGGAATCAAAATTTTTTGATTCCGTCGCAAGGTGGATTTAAAAATATCAGGTGGTGGACTCTAGTGCATTTTGACAATTCGTCACTTGACGTAAGGTCCCCAGGATTCAAACTTTGTTTAAATTTATTAAATTTGTTCATATAATTTATCTACTCCATTTTTTCGATTAAATATTCTTTAAAAATATATTTTGGACTTCGCAAGTGTTGAACGCAGTCAATGTTAACCATTCGCTGAGTAAAATAAAAGAGGACAAACCAATTTGTTCTGCTGCGCAAATCCACGTTTTATTCTTGTCTATTTTATCCACACACGGAAGCTGTCAGCGCGGCTCGATGACAGCTAAAACACAGTTCAATGTCTTAGCCATATTATGGCATGGAAACACCGTTCAGAGGAACAGGGTTTATAGGAACAGGGTTCTTCGGCATGACTTCCAACACTCCTCCTCATGTCGAAGAATTTCTCTCCTCAGTTATTCTAACTTCAGCATCTTACGCAAGCATCTGCGGACCTAATGGTTTAGTCATTATATCTGCAACCATGACAGTCGTAGGGCAATATTCCAAAACAATTTCCTTCTTCTCACAAAGTTCTCTTACAAACCGCTCTCGGGTATCGATGTGCTTCGATTTCCGACTTATTCTGTCTGTTTTTTACAAAGGCGATACAACCTTGGTTATCTTCTTTGATTGTAGTCGCGTTCAATTGATCTTCTCCAAAATCTTTAATCAGCTGCCTTAGCCCCATTGCTTCTTGGCATGCTTCCGAAAGTGAAACATATTCAGCTTCCATAGTTGATAATGTCACACACGATTGACGACGGCTATACCATGATATTGTACCACCTTCAAACGTGAATACAAATCCAGATGTTGAACGTCTACTTTCTGAATCGCCTGCCCAATCGGCATCGGAATATCCGATCAGGCCTTGGTTTTTGAATCCACCGAGATGCAAGAAATACTCTTTTGTTCCTTTTAGATAACGAAGTATGCGTTTGGCAGCTATCCAATCTTGTTGCGATGGCGATGAAAACTTTCTGCCCAGTATAGCTACTGTCGCTGCAATATCTGGTCTGGTCATAACGGACAGATATAGCAATCCACCCACTAGACTTCGATACATTGTAGCATCTTCGAAATTCTCTGCATTGGCACTTTGTTTCAGGTATCCAGGGTCCATTGGTGATCTAGCAACTTTAGCTTCTTGCATTCCGTGATCCGTTAGTAATTTTTCTATGAACTGTTTAAGCCGAATATACTCCATCGGTACATATCACTTCCATACCTAAAAAGTGACGTATTTCGCCCAAGCAATCAATTTCAAATTTCTTGCTTAAATGATTGTATATCTTCTTGGCCTTTACTTCGTCTGCTGCTGCGATCAGTATGTCGTCCACATAGACTAATAAGAAGATATGTTGACCACCATGAATCGACTTGACAAATAAACATTGATCTGCGAAAGAGGATTTGAAACCTAAATTTGTAAGTACTTCATTTAGCGTCTTATGCCAACAACGAGCTGATTGATGTAGTCCATATATACTACGTTTCAATCGACACACTAGCTCCTCCTGTCCTTGAGCTTCAAACCCAGGTGGTTGATGCATATGCATTAAATAAATATATACTTCATCTTCTAATATTCCATTAAGGTATGCTGTTTTGACATCATAATGACGTACTGTTAGCTTTTGCTTCCAAGCAATTACGAGAAAAGTTCGCAAGGTAGTGTGACGGGTAACGGGTGCATACACTTCTTCATAATCCAGTCCATATTGTTCTTTATAGCCTTGCGCGACCAGTCTGGCTTTATGTTTAACTATTTCATCATCTTGATTCTTTTTGATTTTGAAAACCCATTTCGAAACTATTACCGTTTTACCCTTTGGAAATGGTACAAGTTCCCAAGTATTGTTTTGTTTGTGAAAGTTAATTTCTTCTTTCATCGCAATTTTCCAATTTGGTTCTTTCATTGCTTCGCGGTAATTAACTGGTTCTTCTTTCGCACAAGCTGCTACTCCCATGGCTAAATCAAGGATATAATCGTTTAAATGTTTAGGTAGTTTTACTTTTCTCTTTTCTGGTGGTAACTGTTCTTTAGTTGTTTGAATATCAGTTTCAGCATCCGTGAATTCATCATTAGAGTCATCCTTAACCGTTTGATCATTACTGGTTTCTGATGGCTCCTCCAACAATGATTCAATATTAACTTCTTCCGAAGTTTCTTCTTTACCTTCAATAAAACGAACATCTCGGCTTATAGTGATTTCATCAGTTTCAAAATCAACAAAACGATATCCTTTATGTTCTAAGGAATATCCAACGAACGTTAGTTTTCGGGCTTTATGATCGAGCTTGCTTCGTTTTACATCGGGTATATGTACATACGCTTGACTTCCAAAAAGGCGAATATGGGTCAAATCTGGCTTTCGACCCCACCACAATTCATAAGGTGTTTTAGGAACAGTTCTCGACGGAAGCCGATTTATAAGATAGGTAGCTGTTTGAACGGCTTCTCCCCAGAAACGCTTGTCTATGTTTGCATCCAGCAACATACAGGTAGCCATTTCGGTGATAGTTCTATTTTTACGTTCAGCCACACCATTGGACTGAGGTGAATATGGTGTGGTGTACTGTGGCTTTATACCCTCTTCTTTATAAAATTTACGTAGCTCTGTATTATTAAATTCTCCACCACCATCTGAACGAATAACCCGAGGCTTACGTCCAAAATTGTTTTCTACCCATCGTACATATTCTTTAATATTTTCTACTGCATCAAATTTGTTTTTCATTAAGTATGTAACTGTATATCTACTGAAATCATCAGTAATGTGCATCATGTAACGGTTACCGCTGGGTGTTTCAGTTTTCGATGGCCCCCATACGTCGGTGTGCACTAAATCAAGAATTTTGTTTGATTTTCTATCAGAGACGGTTGGAAAAGGAGATCTACATGATTTACCTTTCATGCAACATTCACATGTTATTCTTAAACCACAATCACTCACCCTTATTCCGGTTCCTAGATCTTCTCTATACATTCTCTCAATCGCTGACCAGTCACGATGCCCAAGCCGTCTATGCCATTGATGTTGACAATCTGCTTTGTGTTTTACCAGTAAAGCAGTCAACGAGGTTTCTACCTCGTCTAAAAAATATAACCCACCGTTTATAGATCCTGTAGCGACCACTGCACCACCGGCACTCACAATTTGACATCCCTTTTCATTGAATGTCACTTCCAGGTTCTTTTGTGCTAATTTCCCGACAGAAAGAAGATTAGTAGAGAGCTCGGGTACGAATCTAATATCATTCATTTCGATTTGCATTATTTTGCCGGAACCGTCAATGCCCTGTATAATGCCTTTTCCTTCGCCACGAATTTGTGATTTGTTACCGTCGGCCATGGTGATGAATCCACCTTCGCATTCATCTAATGATGTAAAAAATGATCGATTATTGGTCATATGCGCACTAGCGCCACTGTCGATAACCCAGCTATGCGACTTTTCTCTTCTGCCCACCGTGAACGCTATTGTTCGCGAGTCGCTTTGTGCTGCTTTTGCTCTTCCGGAATTATTACCGGCACTAGTAGATTGCTCTTCATTTTTCTTGATAGCCAAAAATTTCATACAATTCTGCTTGAAATGGCCTGGTTTCTTGCAGAAATGGCATGTGCGTACCTCACCACCTAATTGATTATTGAATGGCTTACCCTCAGCAGACCGCATAGCCTTTTCAGTTTTAGAAGATTCACCTTTCGTCTTTCCATTTGACGATTATATTCATCGATAAGTTTAGATTTTACTCCTTCAAGAGATATGTCTTCGTCTGAACGACTATCTAACGCTGTAACTAAACCATCATACGAAGCTGGTAAACTGCGCAATAACATGCACACTTTTGTATCTTTATCTAATGCTGTACCTGCAGCTTCGAGGCGGTCGAATAAATCGTCGAAAATGCGCAGGTGATCTTCCACGTTACCTTGTGTTGCCAGGTTTGTCGCACATAATTTCTTCAAAAGAGATACTCGAACAGATCGTGTCGTTTTCTGGTGGTATGTCAATTTGTCATAAACGTCGTGTGCAAACACAGAATTCTTCACCAGTGGTAATTGGCTATCGTCTTTTAGTAATATTATTGTAGCCTTTGCTTTTCGGTCTGTTGTCTTCCAAAACGGGGTGCGCTCGCTTTCTGATTCTGAATGGGTGATTCTACAACATCCTACAAATTTTCTCGACTCAGAAGCATTTATATCCGAATACTCCATGTTTGCCAGTTGCTCCCATTTAGCTTATCGATTGGGAATTTTGTCTCACTCATTTTTCACGTCGTAGCAGCACTGATTTTACAATGTGAAAAGAAATCACTATCCGGCTCTTCTCGGCCGAATCTTTCAGCTGAATGTAATACAGGCGGTCCCCGAGATACACGGTTATTGGGGACCGAAAACGGCCGCAAAATACCGCGTATCTCGAATTTCCGCGTAAGTCGAATCTCGTGATTTCCAGCCAAAATATCACAAATTTTCGTGCAATTTTGCAAGTAGGGGGTGGTTTTAGCCACCAAATTAATTATTTGATATGTTTCTGATGAATTGAACAGTTTTAAACCTTTTTAAATGGTATTTTACATTCGATCAATACGGAAACTATTTGGTATTTCACAATGGATGTGTCAAATCAGTACAATTTGCTCAAAGAACTGTCAAATTTTGAAAACCGCGTATCTCCGAATCCGCGTATAAGAGGTACCGTGTATCTCGGGGACCGCCTGTACTCTTGTTTTGAGTCAACTTGCTGGGCCCATAACCTGTTGAACGCAGTCAATAGCTGGTATCGCGAAAGAATTGGTTTAAAATTAACAGTCGTTAAAAATTAACCAGAGTCGTTAAAAATTGCTAGAATTTGGCATCGCGAACGCATTGAGTTCATTTGTTAATTTTAACGACTGGTCCTATGCTGTCGTTAAACAAACGACTGTCAAGAGCGTATGCGATACAAATTAACAGTCGTTTAATTATACTGCTCGAATTTTTTACCCGTGTTTGCCTATATGCGATATCGAGCAGTCGTTAACTGTTTTGACGATCGTTTATTTTAACAGGAATGAACAACAAATGAACTCGGTTAAACCAAAATGAACTTTAAACGACTGTTAAAATGTGTTCATTTATTCGCGATGCCGGCTAATGTTAACCATTCGCTGAGTAAAATAAAAGAGGACAAACCAATTTGTTCTGCTGCGCAAATCCACGTTTTATTCTTGTCTATTTTATCCACACACGGAAGCTGTCAGCGCGGCTCGATGACAGCTAAAATACAGTTCAATGTCTTAGCCATATTAGGGCGTGGAAACACCGTTCAGAGGAACAGGGTTTATAGGAACAGGGTTCTTCGGCATGACTTCCAACAGCAAGTTCTTATTTAACATTAAAACATGGATTAAAGTGTGTTATTTTGTGTTATTCGGTGAATTTATTCTATAATTCATTGTGTTTTCGACATTTTTGATGATAAAAATTAAGAAAGCATTATTTTTTTTCAATTTTCACATTAATTTGTCGTTATCTACGAGCCGCATGGACAATTTACGTGAGATTAGAACTCTTACTCACTTGATGTTAAATTTCGTGCATAAACAAATCATCAAATCTTTTCTTAATATATCTCATTTTTTTTCGATAAAACCAATAGACACACAAAAATGCACATAATAACAAAGAAATCTGTGCTATTTGCTAAGCTTTGTGTGCGGAAAACAATGGTTAACGGTTCTGAAATGACGTAAAGTCCCTCAACTATGGCGACCCCCCAAAGGCCCTAATCCACCACCTGATATTTTTAATCCACCTTGTTCCGTCGTACGACGAAATCGCACGTCCGACGTTATCTGTCAAATCCCATATAAATCTCGTCCGATAAAATCGCATCCGATGAGCGTTGCCACCGCCCTAAACACGTCTTTCCATCTTATGCGTCAATCTTCGACCCAAGCGGAAATTTTCGGACGATAACTCATACACTCTCATAATTTGACAAGCAATATATGACTGTATGTGTGGTTCTTCCTTTCGAACCATTTCGCTCTCCAAGCCAAGCGTTAATGCAGGTTATGTGTATTTCTTTTTGTGTATTATGTTTAGTTTGTATTTAAATCAGTTGTATTCTTTCGTATCGTATCATTCATATAAAAACCAACAATGTGAAAACTATTTAACCTCAAAATGTCTAACGCTAGACGTGCGATGAAGATAGCAAATATGCCATTGCACGCGGTTGTGGTTATGTGCCGAAAAAAGTCTGAATCTCGTACACGATTTCGTTTGTCAAATCGTGCACGAAATGTCAATCGAAAACACAGCCGAAAAGTGCCATTTTCATTCGCTTGGGGAATGACGGTTATCTTTCAGTTTATTCACAAGATAATTACAAGTATCGCGCAATGACGTTTATAATCTAAACTTTAGCTAGGTTTATACGTGCATATTTACAATTGTGTTATTATTTATTTTGTATGTGTAATAAAGTAGTAAACCGCGGCACATAACAATTTTATTTAAATTTAGCTGCGCAACCCAATAGGAAAAAATGGTTTGCATATGATGCAATGAGTTTCATATAGGTGACCAACTAATGTGGAACTACAGTAGATACCTTGGTAAGTGTATAAAATCGATAAGCGAAAGGCCACGGGAGTGACAAAATGCTGACAAATTTTTCAAAATGTGAGGTTTTGTCACTTTTTTGAGCTTTTGTCAAAATTTTGTGACCTGGAGCAGCCAGGAAAATAAGTTGACAAAAGTTGACAAAATTTGACGTTCGTGAAAAAGCGTAAACAAACAGCTATTTGGCGCAGTTGTGACCCATTGTTATGATAATAATGCTAAAATGCATGATTCTAATTGATTTATGTACCTAGTTAGTGCTTCTTAAACAAAATATCGATGATATTCAGATGTTGGAGCTTTTTGTCGCTCTTGTGTATGTTTTTGGTGCGGCCACGAGAAAAGCTCTTTTTTGCAGTTGACAAGCAATTTTGACAAAGTTGAAAAATTTTTCAACATTTTTTCAGCTCCGTGGCCACGCGCTAGATCTTGTTTGTATCTATTTTAAACGTCATGTGTACAACCGCCTACCCGCGTAAGTTTCGCATCTTTATTCCAAAATAACTTTGGACTAAACTAAAATCAGTAGTATAAGAATGGCTTTGCTGGGATTTCAGAAAACGAGCTATCATTTTGGTGAGCACCGGACATTACTTAATGATTCAGTAAACATTCTTTTTAATGAAAGGATTACTGAAACTTCAGTTAAAAAAATTTCAGTAAAATTTTACTGAAGTTCAGTAAAAAAAGTTTTCTGTGTAAGCCTTGCGCTGCTTAGTGTGTGCGACAGTGTGCGTGTACACTGTCGTCCTCCTGGACGTTGACCGGTGGCAGCGCAACTGCCACGGCAAGTCCAGGGGTCGGCACGGCTGCCCACAACAAAAATAATAATGGGGCCTTTCATGATTCTAGTCAGTTTTTTGTATGCAGTTTAACAGTTGGAGGCTGAAATCATGTAAACACTCCATACAAAACTACACAAAAAACTAGCCTGCGATTTTGCTGTCTAGATTATTCTAGGCTCAAAGCTAGAATTAGTTTCGAATATCTGCTCGAAAAAACGGTGTTGTTTACATTTATCCCAAGGTGCATTAAAGAGATTACGTGGTGGAATTTAGAAACAAAGTGTATGTACCCTACTAGCAGTGAGAATGAAAAAGTGTGCGACTTTCTGGCGAGGGGCATGTAGAAGCATGGGGAGACGGTTGGAAATTCGCGGAATTGCTCGGAGGCGCGAGCGTGTTTTGGTTTCTACACAGTTTTTGCACTCACACAATTACACATGTGCGCTCAGTTTGGTTTTCTCGCAGCGGCATGCGGGTATCGGTGTCTCGCTCGCACTAGTGCAGCGAGTGTTCCTCTGTGCGCTCCCCTTCTTGCCACCACACGAAATCGTCAGTTCAGCTCAAGCGTTCGCCGTGAAAGGCTGCGCGCGTGTTAGCCTAAGTCCCGGGCGATCGAAGTTTCGCTAAGTGTTGAAGTGTTGTGCACATTGAAATGAAGCTGCGCTTTTCTTTCACCATTTATCTTAAATGTGTGATATGCGCTGCTTTATTTCAATGTTTATTTTTGCTATATCGAACATCAACAACGGGATCCATGCAGTTTGACGGCTCTTTGAAATACGACGATTTTTTTATATTAAGAATTTGTGTGATTTTGTGGCAAGATTGTGTGAAGCTATGTGTGAAAATGCCCCTTTATTTGCAATAAAAGTGATAAAATATAAACCATGTTTGATGTGTTCAAGTTTTTGTTTTGATTCGGGTGTACCAAGTCCGAATGAAGGAAAGCGCGCAGCGCGCTACGAAAGAAACGAGCGGGAGGGGGTGTCAGTCCAGCGCAGCGCAATTCGCTGGAATCAAGTGGGAGGGGGTACCAGTTCAGCGCTGCGCAAGCCGAAAGAAACGGGAAGGAAGGGGTATGAGGAAAATACTATGAAACAGCGCGAGCGAGCGTTCTTTACAGCGAGACCCGACAGACAAAGAGAACGAAATTTTCAGGCGAGGGGTAGGTAGAAACACGCGGTGGGGGTCCGGCCCAAGCACGGATCCGAAGTCCGTTGTTTTGGGCTGAGAATTAAAAATGGCGGATGGAGCGCTACCACGGAGAGAATGCGCTCTCTTGCTTGCCTTTAAAATACACGAGGCGCTCTCGCTGTAAAGAACGCTCGCTCGCGCTGTTTCATCGTATTTTCCTCATACCCCTTCCTTCCCGTTTCTTTCGGCTTGCGCAGCGCTGAACTGGTACCCCCTCCCACTTGATTCCAGCGAATTGCGCTGCGCTGGACTGACACCCCCTCCCG
This sequence comes from Anopheles coluzzii, assembly GCF_943734685.1. Classification (NCBI taxonomy): domain Eukaryota; kingdom Metazoa; phylum Arthropoda; class Insecta; order Diptera; family Culicidae; genus Anopheles; species Anopheles coluzzii. Next base: position 58,681,786 of record NC_064670.1, read on the forward strand.
CTCGTTTCTTTCGTAGCGCGCTGTGCGCTTCCCTTCATTCGGACTTGGTGCACCCGAATCAAAACAAAAACTTGAACACATCAAACTTGGTTTATATTTTATCACTTTTATTGCAAATAAAGGGGCATTTTCACACATAGCTTCACACAATCTTGCCACAAAATCACACACATTATTTATATAAAAAAAATCGCCGTATTTAAAATAGTCGCCTAACTGCATGGATACCGTTGTTGATGTTCAATACAGCAAACAAATATTAAAATGAAGCAACGCAAATCACACATTTAGGATAAATGATAACAAATAAGCGCAGCTTCATTTCAATGTGCACAACACTTCAACACTTAGCGAAACTTCGATCGCCCGGGACTTAGGCTAACACGCGCGCAGCCTTTCACGGCGAACGCTTGAGCTGAACTGTCGATTTCGTGTGGTGGCAAGAAGGGGAGCGCACAGAGGAACACTCGCTGCACTAGTGCGAGCGAGACACCGATACCCGCATGCCGCTGCGAGAAAACCAAACTGAGCGCGCAGGCTGAAAGTGAACGCACACATTCACACATGTGTAATTGTGTGAGTGCAAAAACTGTGTAGAAACCAAAACACGCTCGCGCCTCCGCGTAATTCCGCGTATTTCCAACCGTCTCCCCATGCTTCTACATGCCCCTCGCCTGAAAGTTGCACACTTTTTCATTCTCATTGCTAGTAGGGGAGCGCCTCGTGTATTTTAAAGGCAAGCAAGAGAGCGCATTCTCTCCGTGGTAGCGCTCTATCCGCCATTTTTAATTCTCAGCCCAAAACAACGGACTTCGGATCCGTGCTTGGGCCGGACCCCCACCGCGTGTTTCTACCTACCCCTCGCCTGAAAATTTCGTTCTCTTTGTCTGTCGGGTAGTCTAGGTGGTCTCATAGTATGATTTTTAAAACCAAATTTGAATATCACTTTTTGACAGGATGGGTCGCACACACTAAGCAGCGCAAGGCTTAGTGTGTGCCGAGCGCCATACAGGCAGAGTGTGTTTGCGAGCCGATCGAGCAGGAGCTCTCGGCAGGGGCACTCGGTGCGGCTGGTGCGCGGCCACCGCACTTGTATCATCGTTTAAGGGGCGCGCAAAAAGTATTCGTCCATCAGACTTTTGGCGTAATATGTGTATGTAAACAAAGGTTATGGAATAAAAAAATGTCCTGATCTTGTTTCTTATTGCATTTATGACTATTGGTGACTACTTGCACAACGCAAGAACTCATTTGAACCATTAAAAAGGCGTATTTTTGATCCACTCATCCTACAAGACTTGTTCCAATTGTTCTCTGGTATAAATATTGCATTTCCGGACTACGTGGCCAAGTTTCATTGAAAAAAGGCAACTAATATCATATTCAGAGTCTACTAAATCTTTTCCATCAGTTTGGTTTCAGCTGGTTTGGCGTTTCGGGCAAATGACAATGCCCTGTATGTTCTCCAGCTCGACTGTTCTTGAAACATGTGATACATTTTAAGTAAAATTTCTCAGAACTGGGACTCAAAGTACTTAAAAACTTCAATAACATATTTCCCCATCTCGTCTTCTATCATTTTGAATCATTTTTCTAACTCACCTTTCCACATTGAGTCCTAGTATCATGACATCATGGTGCTACCGTTACACGAGATTTTGCTGCTGCATCTTAGTAGACTGTTTTCGCTATGGTAGACGTCGGCCGTATGACCTTGGCGATTTAAACATGTTTTAATATGTTAGTAGAGCCTAATTTGAAATGAATTCCTTAATTATTTGATGCACATTAACAGATTTGGCCACTTTCTGTGTATGGTATTATTCAAACAAAACATTTTTGTAACAACACAGCGGCGGATCTAACGGTAGGCGGACTAGGCGGTCGCCTGGGGCCCGCCGATTTAGGGGCCCCGTAGATCGCCATTCTATAGTATGCCGTATGGACAGAGTACTAGCGACAAGGGCCCCCTGAAGGATGGCCGATGGGGCCCCGAGGTTGGCGAATCATTTGCCCCCCCCGCCCCCCTCAGCAAAAATTGAAGAGTTTGCGACTGATCGAAGGGGGCCCCGACGGCATTTCAAGTTTACTGTTCAATCTCCCAACAGCAACTTTAGTGCCGCTAACCTCCCCCCCCCCCCCCCCCCCCCCCCAACAACATTTACCATTTACAGAGGGCCTCAACTCGTCGTTCCGCCTAGGGCCCCCGATACCCTTGATCCGCCACTGTAACAACATGTTTGTCACTCATTCAAGCTATTACATGACCAGCTCGATGAAATGCAGCATGACCCATCAACCAAATGTGACCCATCTCTTTTCCTGATCTTATTGGCCATCACAAAATGCTCTGATTCCATGGTAAAATTTGATTTTTTGGACATTAAGCCGCTTCTTTCGTTACATTAACCGTCAAGAATGGCTGCTTACATGGTACTTTGTCACACAACTAGTGTCAGAAAAATGGCCAAACTCTTATCAAATGAAGGAACGAGGCCTCCCACACATTTTGTAACCTTCAAAAATGGGTAGGATAGGTTATGCATAAGTTAAAGATACGATTTTCGCCATCATGCTCCAATCATTTAACTCCCCCGCCTGTAGTGCCTCTCAGACCGCTTGAAGTGCAATTGAAAGAACATAAATGCATTAATTTAGAAGAAAGTCACTAGTAGATTGATAATAATAAATTGAATACACGTCTACGTAGTGTTTGTACAGCGTAAATAACTAAAAAGGTAGATGGACGAATATTTTTTGCGCGCCCCTTAAACGACTTTTTTTAGTTTTTTTTATGTATTTTGGTTGCTATTGCACTAATTAAATGCTTATTTTTTTAGTAAAACGTGTGTGTTGATGGTCCCTTCATCAAACCTCATCATTACTTTTATCGCCCCATACATATTGCGGCCATAATTCGCCCTTTTCTGTAAAATATTCAACTAGACGAATACTTTTTGGACTGATTGTATTTAATTTTCTCTTAAGTTAGTGCATTGTTTGTCGTAAAATTGGTGATATTTGGTACATGAAAGGTCATATTATGTGTCGACATACGCATTGTAGTGTTCTGATCAATTTTAAAAGGAATATTCAGCCAAATTCAAAGTGTGTTATTGTTCCGAGTTTCGGCAGGAGCCCACAACATTGTGCTGTCAAAAATGAACATTTACTGTGTACCTATTTTCGGCAGCATTTAAAGTGAAACATAACCTGTTTATCGTGATTTTAAAATTCCGAACAAGTTAGAATAAATTAAATAAGCATAAAATCTTTAATATACACCACTTTTTCATTGTTTTACTGTTCTGATTCTCTTAATCACAAAACCTGCCGAACGATTGGCTGACAGCAAAGCTGCCGAAAAAATTAACAATTTATTTGATATTTTGAAAAATACGTAATGAAATGGCTTGAAATTTGGTATGTGAATATCAAATAAGTACACTTTCACTAAAAAATTGTATTTTGTGAAATTTTTTACCGCATTTGTGCAGAACTTCACGTTTTTAGCTACCCTGCCGAAAACTGGTACAGTTACCCTACTCACTTAGATAACTGCTCGAAAACTGCTATACAATGCAAACAGCTGACAGGCTGAAATTTCAGCCTACGAACTTAAAACGGAAAGGGCTCCAATATCAGTTTGATGTGGATTAACATGTTGCACGTGGTGAATAACAATTTTTACATTCGAAAGTGACTTGGAACACCCTGTAAAGTTATCTGTTATTGATGCTTAGGGCGGTGGCAACGCTCATCTGATGCGATTTTATCGGACGAGATTTATATGGGATTTGACAGATAACGTCGGACGTGCGATTTCGTCGTCCGACGTTATCTGTCAAATCCCATATAAAAATTTGACAGGCCGTCCGATAAAATCGCATGCGAAAAAGCGTTGCCACCGCCCTTACACTTGCTTAACCCTATTCCAGGCAACCGGCTACCCGGGTAGCCAAATCGATTTGGATTGCTCATTTCTCTGATTCTAGGAATCCGATTGACTTGAAATTCTATATATTTGTGTAATCCACAGCCATCGTTCTCTGGAATTTTTCGTAGATTTTTTGGAGTATAATTAAACTGTTTATAAGAATTAAATTTTCCAATACCCCTGTTGACGCCGTCAACCGTCAATTCGGGTGCAAAAGCCTCCTTGCACGGATCACGCGATAGAGGGCGCTGCCGGTCGCTTCGAAATCAATCGGTTTATCGAAAATCGACCAGCGACGGCACGAACCGAAGCCCTTAGGGGGAATGACCGGCGCAACAGGATGACGAGCAGATTCCTTCGCGCACCCGAGTATACGCACGTGATTTTTTAGCGCCACTTTGTGAACTAGAAATAAATTATACACGTTTCTAATTTCGGCTAAAATACGTTCATTGATCTTTGGGTAGAAAGAATTGGATGCTTCGCAACAACCCCTATTCCAGGCAACCGGGCTACCCGTGTAGCCAGCGTCTTTGGAAGCTTATAACTTTTGAATGCGTAATCCAATATTGATGCAATATTCTGATGAAAATTAAATAAACTAATGTATTTCTAAAACTGTGCATCGATTGATTCAACTCGCTACCTTTTTTTAGTTATAGCTTTTCAAAGTTGACAGGATTCGTTTTTTCTTTATGATGTGTTTTTGGTTGCCAGTGACAGGGTTAAATTACAAATTAGCGAGTATGGATAATGTATCCCCACCTTAACCGTAGAGTTGGCAACCAGATTTACACACGTAAGTTGCCAACCGGCATACCCGGGTATTCCACACGTTTTGATGCAAAAAATTAACGATTTTCATAGGTAAACAATGCTTTCTATATTTTAATGCTGTAAGCAAGTAATGCCGACCATATATTATCTTCTATTTCATTTATTCATTAAGTTTTTTTTTCATTTTATTATAAAAATAACGGTCATATTGAAATTTGGAATCGCTTGAATTTGACTCGAAAATAAGCACAATACGAAATGAGGAAGAAGAGAAACGTCATTCTCCATACAAAATGTATGGAATACCCGGGTATGCTGGTTGCCAACTTACGTGGTAAAGTTAAAAAAAATTCAAAATAAAATACTTACAGGATGTTTAAAATTACAACTTATGCACCAAAAAATCATAAATTAAAAGTTGGGAGGCTACGGCAAATTTCAGGTCAATAAAAGCAATGAATCAAAAGTTATGGCAGTTTAAAGTTGAAAAAAATACCCGGGTATCCGGTTGCCAACTTAAAGGTTAAAGGCCTTATTAAACGGAGGAAAATTCTGTCATTCGATTTTGGAATCTATCCTTCAAACAAAGTTTGATAGATGGATGCCAGTCGAAAAATCTAAATTCGGCATGGTCTTTTCCGATTTGCTCCCAAGTAGATTTTTTTTCTGTCAACGTCGATAGAGCGAATTGAATTTCCGATGATGTTGAACAAAAACAACAAAAACGGGAAACTACGAAAGATTCTTTTGGATAAAGCCAAGAAAATCAATAAATTAAATATTAACCTTTAAGTTGGCAACCTGATACCCGGGTATTTTTTTCAACTTTAAACTTCAATAACTTTGAATTCATTGCTTTTATTGACCTGAAATTTTCGTATTGTGCTTATTTTCGAGTCAAAATCAAGCGATTCCATATTTCAATTTGACCGTTATTTTTATAATAAAATGAAAAAAACTTAATGCATAAATGAAATAGAAGAGAATATATGGTCGGCATTACTTGCTTACAGCATTAAAATGTAGAAAGCATTGTTTACCTATGAAAATCGTTAATTTTTTGCATCTAAACCAAGGATTATGTATTTAGAAGGTTGATTTTTATCGATTTTGCTGGGCGACATTGTGGGGGATATCTGTCACTCTCTGCATACAAATTTCGTTACCCCGCACCACCCCTCCCCGATTTTTATACCGGAGCCCCCGGAAGAGAAATGTCAAGTCGAGAAATGTCATTTTGCTCTGAACAACTTCACCTTGTCATTTATAACACCTTGATCTAAACGTTTGGAATACCCGGGTATGCATCATTGAGTATTGTTATATCAAATCGCATACAATTTTCTATACCCCCCTCCATCCCTCCCCGATTTTAATACCGGAGCCCACAATATTGTTATGTCAAGTCGTGAAATGTCAATTTGCACTGAAGCACTTCACCTCCTTCACCTCGCATACAATTTTCTATACCCCCCTCCAGCCCTCCCCGATTTTTATACCGGAGCCCCCGGAAGAGAAATGTCAAGTCGAGAAATGTCATTTTGCTCTGAACAACTTCACCTTGTCATTTATAACACCTTGATCTAAACGTTTGGAATACCCGGGTATGCATCATTGAGTATTGTTATGTCAAATCGCATACAATTTTCTATACCCCCCTCCAGCCCTCCCCGATTTTAATACCGGAGCCCACAGTATTGTTATGTCAAGTCGTGAAATGTCAATTTGCTCTGAAGCACTTCTCCTCCTTCACCTCGCATACAATTTTCTATACCCCCCTCCAGCCCTCCCCGATTTTTATACCGGAGCCCCCGGAAGAGAAATGTCAAGTCGAGAAATGTCATTTTGCTCTGAACAACTTCACCTTGTCATTTATAACACCTTGCGTCCAACTACAGATACGATGGTGGCATCATGCTGAAAAAAATGTACACCGGCAATCAGCATGGGCTCAGGCTGCTATGGCTATGGCTCAATAAATAATTGTGTTTGTTATTATAACTCAAACTAACTTTTTATCCAAATAAAACAACTAAAATTTAAAAAAAAGATTGTTTTTATGATTAGCTGAAATCTCGGATTGCTCTAACTGAAAATCTCGGTTAAACGTAAACGTCAAAACAAAATGTCAATTGCATTTTTAACCGAGATCTTTGCCGAGATCTCAGTTGTGCAGATCTCGGTATAAATTAACCGAGATTCGGCAAAAAATTTTAGGTGTGTAGGTCTAGATAAGTTTAGCTCTAGATAAGCTGAAATTTAGATCGATTTCGATTAGCTTGATTCCGATTCCATCTGATCATCAACGTTTTCAAGCATCATACCGCAGTCTTGGCTTTGGCTAAGACAGATTCGGGAAGGGGTCCCGCGGTCTTGAGATAAAGTGTGAAACCCCAAGGACCGTAAAGATATCAGGTCAAGTTATAAGCCCGTTTTGACAGCTAGGTGGAAGAAGAATCGACGAAGAAAACTGACAGTTAGTTTTCCGCTTTTGACGAACGCTTCAAGTTCTCGAAGAAAAATTTCCATTTTAAATCACGGACTGTGTTCTAATAAACTAAAATATTCACCCAAATTGATCTCCACCAAATATTGACCATGCAAAACGTAAACAATCCATCAATACATATACAAGCGGAAAACCATCTGTCAAAATCGGAGCCCAGGGGGGGGATCGCCAAAAGCGCTATAACTACACCTCATTATACATTCCACCTTGGTGAAACCCTGTAAAGTTGACAAAAGTTGACAAAAAGTGACAAAATTTGACGTTCGCAAAAAGCGTAAACAAACAACTATTTGGCGCAGTTGTGACCCATTGCTACGGTAATAGTGCTAAAATTAATGTTTCTAATTGATTTATGTACCTATTTTGTACTTGTTTAGGATTTAAATGCGACAAATGTAGGCAATTTGTTGTATACGCGAAGTAAGCCGTAAAACCAAGAGCAGCGCCATCTCGAGGCAATAACACAACTATTCCACACTTCACAGTAGCGCCTTCTACATAGTTAATTATGCAAACTATGGGGTCAAAGGGTGGTGTATTGGCTAATCATAAGGAAACATTTGTATGTTCACGGAAAGAGGGGAAATTAAGCCAGCGTACAAACCCCAAAAAGTAAACATCGCTAACGGAACACAGCACTGTGTAATAAGTACCCGAAGAAATACATGCAGAATTCAGTTAACAGCACAGATTGTGGAGTCAGAATTTATTGTTCTATATCTTCAAATCACCCAGCTGGCAAATCTTGTACAGAGTCCTTGGCGGGTAGCTCTTACTTGACACTTGTCAGCGCTCTCAGGTGTATTTGGTATCGTGCTGATTTTTGCTCCCTTTGAAACTCGAATCGCGAGTTTAAGGTAATCTAGTGTAGGGCGCAATCCTACACAGTACTTCTTAAACATAATATCGATGATATTCAGATGTTGGAGCTTTTTGTCGTTCTTGTGTATATTTTTGGTGTGGTCACGAGAAAAGTTCTTTTTTGCAATTGACAAGCAATTTTGACAAAGTTGATATTTTTTGTCGCCTCCGTGGCCAGGCGCTATAAGGGTTTGAAGCTACCCAAGTGACATTTTCGAGCAGATTGTTAGCGTTTTTCGAGTTGCTGGAAGCTTAAAGAGCAGGCTTAAAATTGGCTTAAAGAGCAAGCGATATTGCAGAGTTTAAGCTTATTATAACAGTTGAAACGTCAGTGTGAAGCGTTTTTTCTGGTGCCATTTTGAGAAATGTCATCACGTTGTGCACAAGCTACCGGCCCAAAACAAAACATGCGTACTGTTCAATCCATATTAAACAACAAGTTTATTATAAAACACTCTTTCACGTTGTTTTGTTATTTTCCCTGCGTTTCTCAGCTATTCTGATGCTCCTGGATAGATCGTTTATTTCTTTTTACTCAGTGTTTTGGCTGTTGAACACCGAGGACGAAACTGCAAGCTTCTTGTTTGTCCGGCTTCTACCGAAGTTCTGACATAAACTTCAACGCTTCAACACATCGTTGTTCACTCACACACCCATGTTTTCAAGCGTTCATATGAGGCAATGGGTTCAATCGAGCTGTTCGCAAGGAGTTTAAGCTAAAAATGTAGAACAGTTGTCACCTGGGAAATCTTCCACGCCTCCAATCGCGCCTGCTGTTTCGCAGAGATACTCTACTTCGGTAATGCTGAGATTTTCGCGATAGCACAAACCGATTATTTTTACTTTTTCTGGCGAATTGGTGTGAAAAGTCGTGTCGAGAAACGAGTTTTGTATTTTATTTTGCATAAACTATGTGAAATAAATAATTTGATTCGCAAATTGATAAAAAATATTTCTTCTTGGCACATTCAATCGTCACCAGGCCTCGGATGGTTCAATACATGAACCGCGATTATCTCGCCTATCTGTCAGATTTTATAACAAAATTGACAGATCAAGCACACGCAATTTCCGCTGTAGCGCGACGATCTCAGTTCGTCTATTTCCAGCCTAACAGGCAGTTTGTCATCTAATCTTATACAGACGTGACATGAGGTGTAAACTGAAAAGGTTTACGCTAGATTTATATAGGAGAGCGTAAAGTTCCTGTCAAAAGATTATAGGGTTGTATCGCTGCAATCCAGTTTACGCCTAAGTTAACGCTTCGTGAGACGTCCGTATTACGCCAGGACTCCACACAGCATAACACGGAGCGCAACATAACAACTGACAGCTGCTAAACGCTTCATAAAACGCTTTATTGCCGGTACCATGTTTTGAATATCCTTAGTAGGCCGCTCATTTTTCGTTGAAAAGCTACCAACCTACTGCGATGACCGATAGTTAATGAAACGCTTAACCTCCTTTCGCAAGCGTTTTCTCAAGCGTTTGGCAGCTGTCAGTTGTTATGTTGCGCTCCGTGTTATGCTCTGTGGAGTCCTGGCGTTATGTCCACGCCCGTGGAAACGTGTACAGTCTGCTCCCGAGTTATGCGGTTTTTGCGTTCCCGCCCAAGTGCCACAAATCCACTAAACGACCACTAAAAGGGTTCTAAACGACTCAAGCTCTCAACCTAAACGGAATACAGAAAGACTTCGTTTAGCAGACCGCTAACGACTTGTGCATTCTAAAAATACCAAAAAGCTGTTGGCGCCATCTGTTTGTAGGATACCCAACCAGTAGAGCTTCCTTGCTTGGAGGAGAGCTTTCTCATTTCCTCTGTACTGTACTTGTATGGTTTCGCATTGAAGTTATGCATCGCTAGAACTAGAACGGCGATACGATTGTTTAAATACTAAACTCCAATGGAAACCACCAACACTGAAGCAAGAGATATTTGAGTAATGGTCGTTGATGTTGATATCCACGAATCTGATCACACGACCATTCACATAGATTTTTGCTCGGCAAGTTAGAAGGCTATATAGAGAACCGCATAACTAAGGAATAGACTGTATAACAACAATCAAGCCATAGAAATGAAATGTCATTCGAACGCACTACCACGGAAACGCAGAGATGCTCATGCTGGATCCCAACCCAAGTGACAACTGTTCTACATTTTTAGCTTAAACTCCTCGTGAACAGCTCGATTTAACCCATTGCCCTTATCTTATATAAACGCTTGAAAACATGGGTGTGTGAGTGAACAACAATGTGTTGAAGCGTTGAAGTTGTCAGAACTTCGGTAGAAGCCGGACAAACAAGAAGCTTGCAGTTTCGTCCTCAGTGTACAACAACCAAAACTCTGAGTAAGGCCGCAAATACACGACGCGCGTTTCCGCGGGCGCGTTCAAACGCGTATAAGGCCGCAAATACACGACGCGCGTTTCCGCGGGCGCCTTCAAACGCGTATAACAGTTCCGCAGAGATATCCAGCATGAGCATCTCTGCGTTTCCGCGGTAGCGCGTTCGAATGACATTTCATTTATATGGCTGGATTTTTATACGCGTTTCCGCGGGCGCGGAAACGCGCGTCGTGTATTTGCGGCCTAAGAAAAAATAAGCGATCTATCTAGGAGTATCAGAATAGCGGAGAAACGCATGTGATGGTTGAAGCGAACTGTCATTGTAGGTTAGTTGGGTCGAACTGTCATTTGACAGATGTTGGATATTGTCCAACCCGAAAGCATCAACTATTGTGTGCACTTGTTAATAAACTCTCACTCAAGGTGGAATGTATAATGAGGTGTAGTTATAGCGCTTTTGGCGATCCCCCCCTGGGCTCCGATTTTGACAGATGGTTTTCCGCTTGTATATATATTGATGGATTGTTTACGTTTTGCATGGTCAATATTTGGTGGAGATCAATTTGAGTGAATATTTTAGTTTATTAGAACACCCGATTTAAAATGGAAATTTTCCTTCGAGAACTTGAAGCGTTCGCCAAACGCGGAAAACTAACTGTCAGTTTTCTTCGTCGATTCTTCTTCCACCTAGCTGTCAAAACGGGCTTATAACTTGACCTGATATCTTTACGGTCCTTGCTCTCACTCTATTATCTGAACTCGAACCATCCAGACGTGTGTTTCCGATAGGTTATGGGCCCAGACCCAACGCAGTAAAACAAAATGGCTACTAGTTCTGCAAATAATTTACCGTCGATTGAAAGGCTTGTTGGTCGCGAAAATTGGCCAACGTGGAAGTTTGCTGTAGAAACTTTCCTTGAGCTGGAAGACCTGTGGCAGGCGGTAAAACCGGAAGATGAGACGAAAGTGGACAAGCAGCAGTGCCGGAAAGCGAGAGCAAAAATTATTTTGCTGTTGGACCCGATCAATTACGTCCATGTTAAAGATGCGGAAACTGCGCGGGACGTGTGGAAGAAGCTGGAAGCCGCGTTCGAGGATATGGGACTAACGCGTCGTGTTAGACTTCTAAGGAAACTCAACACAACGTTAGCATCCCCAAATAGCCAAATCATGATAACAGACTCATATCAGAACCGATTTACGACGTCTTATATAGTGACTTAAAGATATACTTCTAGTAGTAATAATAAGACTTGGTTTGTGAAAATTATTAAGCCATAATTATAGAGAAAACTACCATAATATGAAATATTTAATTTATGGTGAAACATTTCAGACTCATTTCATGGTTCATTTTGTTTAAATGAAATAATTCGAAAAAAATTGAAAGTTTCGATGATTCGTTAAAAAAATTCGTTGTTGATTTTATTCGTTTAGTTTTGCTTGACAGCTCAATGTTTTTTATCTCTTTCCGTACACGCGCCAAAAACATATCCGCCGAATGAAAATACAATATACACCTGTTTCCATCTACGTTCGAATCTTGTGCCATTTGCATCGAATCGCAAACCGCCTGCTTCGAATCGCACGCCACTACGATTGAATGCGTGCAACTATAGTTGAATAGCGTGCCAGTACGGTTGAATCACGTTCCACTTTGGTCGAATCATATGCCACTTCGATCGAATCGTGTGCCGCTACCATTGGATTTCTCAAGCAAGAGCATAGTAAACTGTTTGTTTACGTTTGAAAGCTGTTTCCTTCTTCGCGACGGCATTTCATTTGTAAAATACTAATAAATGGGATTTATTCTCTGATTATAGGTAAACCCCACGAATATTGGTTGAAACCAAGGATTTTACCATCAACAACGAACACCGAATATTAGTTGAACACAAGGATTTTACCATCAACAAGGGACCACGATATTCGTCGATAACAAGGATTTTACGTGTAATCAGTGAATAACTGCCTTTTATTAGTACTATTTTACAAACGAAATGCCGTCGGCGAAGAAAGACATAGCTTGCAAACGTAAACAAACAGTTCACTATGTTCTTGCTTTCAGAAATCCAATGGTAGCGGCACACGATTCGATCGTAGTGGCATACGATTCTACCATAGTGGAACGCGATTCAACCGTACTGGCACGCGATTCTACCATGGGTGCACGCATTCGATCGTAGTGGCATGCGATTCGAAGCAGGCGGTTTGCGATTCGATGCAAACGGCACGAGATTCGAACGTAGATGGAAACAGGTGTAAATGAGTATTGTGTTGGGTTTGAAAATTCCTCTTAAATTCGTCAGACTGCAAACTGGAAGGTTCTAGTTTTTTGTTTCAATCGAGTATTGTGTTCCGAATGCTGGCTATTGCATTGGGCTATTGCCACAACTTACTGGCGAAGCACTGTAATTAAAAAGCAGAAAATAATAAAAAATCTTTTAGTTCAAAGAGTTTGTACGTGTTTTCCGTATCCGTGAGAAGAAAGTGAGTAGTACATGAGTACAGTACTGATTTCTTTCTATTTGTTTACAGCAATATCTAACTATGCCATTCTCAATAGTGCAAACCCGTGGGCCTAAAGGGTACGCTGAATTAAGCATTGTTCCTGATTCCTGGGTTCAAGGCACTAGCCATAAAAAAACATATCTGTTTTGGCCAAACGTAAAGGAAACATACAACATCTAATTACGAATGATAATAGTGTTCCGGAAGAAGGATGGACGAAACAGGAGTGTCAGATTAAGCGGCAAGGATTATCATACGAAGCTGCTGATTGCACTATAATGATCATGTCCGGTGAATCATCTACAGATTCCGGAAAGGAACCGATATTAGCTAGTTGCAGAGAAACAACTTCATACGCTGATATGTTTTCAACAAGAATTGTGGAAAACTCTTTAACTCCAATCCGCGTCGAGAATGAAATCGACATCTCCTCACCACCTACGTCGCCTCTTACACCGAGTTTGTCAGAAGTGGATGAATATGTTGGTTCAGTTGAGGTAGTCCCAGAAGAAGTTTCACGTGACAAGACGATAAAAGAAATACTAGAAGCCCAAACTAATATGATGATAGAGCTTCGTAATGAGCAAAAGTAGATTTTAAAAGAACAAAAGAAAATAGTGAGTCGTATCGGCATAATCGAAGTACAATTAAATACTTTACTTAATCATACCGTAGTAAGTACTACTAATCTCACTGGTTTTGACCATCCATTCGTAGACAATGCCGAAGATCTGGAAAAATTTGAAAAAGATTTAGATGAGGAAGAATATTATACCCAAGTAGTAAGCTTATTGAAACAAAAAATTATTGATAAAGATATAAACAACAGAATGTTAGCAACCCTTGATGCCCTTTTCGATAGGAGTTTCTTAACAAAGTGCACATGGACAGGTATTTCTAAATCAGGAACTAAAATAGCAATGCATTCATTTAAAAATGTAGTAAATCTTTTTAAATGCGTAGGAAGTACTAACCTTGTGCCAGTCACAGATGAAACGGTGCGAGGTTTCTTCATGAATAGATTGAAACACGCATTAGAACGATCTAAGGCCAAAGGTCCACGCAAATCAACTAGCCGTAAAGGAAAATTAATATAAATCTTGTCTACATTTAAGAAACATAAAACCTTTCATTTATTTGCCTTACTTACTATATAAATCTAGCTCTAACATTTTCTATTCCAATACATGAAATTAAACTTAGGTTAACGTGTGCAACAATGGAATAAACAAATAATCAGAACTATTATCTACACTATACGCAACTAATTTGCATTTAATATCGCCAGGATGACAAACTAGTTCGTTAGTATAAAAAAGTATAAAGTATAAAATTTCTCATTTGCAAGATGGTATCCCCATTTGGTTTGGTTTTGGTTGATATGCAAAATTCTTTATGATTCATAGAACGTAAATCATGACTAAATGCTTCCAATTCCGATAGTCTATTTACTATTTGTTGAAGATGCTGATCTGCTTTGCGAAGATGTTTTTTTAAACCTCCCAGAGCATTTTCAAAATCATAGGTGGAAATTAAAGGTAAAGGACCGAACTTTTGTACTTCTTTTGAGATGTGAATTAAGTTGTGCACATTACTGGTTAAAAATTTCTCTCCGTACAGTTTACCGAAATCTTCAACATAAACCTTAAGCATTTCACCAGCGATTTTCCAATTAGAACGATAAACTTCGGAAGATAGCAAAACTATGGCACAAAACAAGAGTTTGAAGTGCTCATATTCTTTATCAGGCAAATTATCTTTCAAAATATAAATGCTAAGATAGTTAAAAAAAACTATGGAATTGGGTACCTTTCCAAAATTTGAGGTCTTCTAGTGGACCAAGTTTTCGATGGATTTCTTTGGGCAGTTTAACTTTTATAATTTTTGAACATGTTTGATGCTTCAACGACCTTCTAAACATCATGTAGCACGGTGTATAGTGGCAATAAAAAATATTTTTTTTCAATGTGCCGGAATTTGTCTCGAGTTTTCTGGCCACGACACACACACACGGACACACACACAGCGCGGGTAAAGTGATCGTCCATTCTATCATGCCGCGATCCCCCTCCCCTTCCGGTGCTTTGGATGAGGGTGCGCTACAAGTTAAGCCAGCAATTCTACCGATAAGGTAGGGGAAATCGATCGTGCGTGTACGCGCGTTCGGGGGTGCGTTCTCGCGTACGCGCGTGCATGCGTGCGTGCGCGTGTGTGTGTGTGCGTGCGGGAACCCCAAAACTGTTTGATTCTGATGCGTGCATTGTCACCGGCTGCGTCTACACACTCCATGCATTCTCAGAAAACGCACTGTACGCCGCCCGGTCGATTACCGCTACCTAGGAGACAATACAACCATTTAATTGGCACCACCATCTTTGCGACCGGTTCTGCTGTTGGAGGTATTAAAAAGACAAACGATCGAAGCAAACGTGCATGTGATATGTTACACATTTCTTTCCAATTCCGCTAGCGGACGCAAGTGGAAACAAAACTTGAATTGAATTCATACAAAAGAGAATTCTGGATTTGTTTATTACGGTGCGCGAATGATACTGCACCTGTCCGTCCAGAATCTGGTGGCTTGTTGGTTTTGAGTCGGTATCATGACGCCGTGCGACCGGCACTGCCTTGGAATGGGTTCGGATCGGTAGGTTCATGTTTTGGTCGAGTGCATTCCGTGCATTTGTCGCGTCACAGCGGTAGCCCGGCAGCAACAAAGTCAAGACAAACTCTTACCCGGGTGTGGACTGCTATGCTAAGTTCTTTTTATTATTATTGGCGTAATAGCCAACGCGATCATGCCGGCCTTTTCAGGACTTGAGTACCACGTAGCCGAAGCCGGTGACTAACCCCTTGCTACGGCGGATGGTTCATACGCGATTAGAACCCACGACGGGCATGCAGATGTGCGGAATGATGGCGGTGCCGCGGGCCCGCTCCTATCCAGTGTGCAACTTGCATTCTGCCACACTGTCTCCTGCCCGGTGCATACGCAGCAGGCAGGGGGAAGGATGCACCTCCACCATAAAAAAACACCGTCATGAACCAGCGGCGAATCTAACGGTAGGCGGACTAGGCGGTCGTCGAAGATCTCTAGTTTGTAATATGCCGTATGTCTACAAGTGGACAGAGTATTAGCGACAAAGGCCCCCGGAAAGATGGTCGTTGGGGCCCCGTGGCTGGAGAACCATTTGTCACGATTTTTGCCTCGAAGGTATACATTTTTGACAGTGCGCATCAATTTTTGCCTCGAAGGCATCAATTTTTGACTGTGAGTCAATCGCTTTATTTACAAAATTTTACACCTGTTTCCATTTACGTTCGAATCTAGTGCCATTTGCATCGAATCGCAAACCGCCTGCTTTGAATCGCATGCCACTACGATTGAATGCGTGCAACCATGGTTGAATCGCGTGCCAGTACGGTTGAATCGCGTTCCACTATGGTCGAATCATATGCCACTACGATCGAATCGTGTGCCGCTACCATTGGATTTCTGAAAGCAAGAGCATAGTAAACCGTTTGTTTACGTTTGAAAGCTTTTTCTTTCTTCCCCGACTGCATTTCGTTTTTAAAATACTAATAAAAGGTAATAATTCCCTGATTATAGGTAAACCCGACGAATATTGGTTGAAAACAAGGATTTTACCATCAACAAGGAACCATGGTTTAAACCAATATTCGTGATTTACCTATAATCAGAGAATTCCTTTTTATTAGTATTTTACTAGCTAAATGCCGTCGGTGAAGAAAGAAAAAGCTTTCAAACGTAAACAAACGGTTTACTATGCTCTTGCTTTCAGAAATCCAATGGTAGCGGCACACGATTCGATCCTAGTGGCATATGATTCGATCATAGTGGAACGCGATTCGACCGTAGTGGAACGCGATTCAACCATGGTTGCACGCATTCAATCGTAGTGGCATGCGATTCAAAGCAGGCGGTTTGCGATTCGATGCAAATGGCACTAGATTCGAACGTAAATGGAAACAGGTGTAAGTAATTTATAAAACTCTGTGTTCTGAGGCGAAAGAACTCCGCAGGAGCCAAAGCCTCTCTAAACCATACTAACAACAACAACTCTGTGTTCTGTTTTAAAAATGAAATGCAGTCGGCGAAGAAAGAAACAGCTTTCAAACGTAAACAAACCGTTTACTATGCTCTTGCTTTCAGAAATCCAATGGTAGCGGCACACGATTCGATCGTAGTGGCATATGATTCGACCAAAGTGGAACGCGAATCAACTATGGTTGCACGCATTCAATCGTAGTGGCATGCGATTCGAAGCAGGCGGTTTGCGATTCGATGTAAATGGCACGAGATTCGAACGTAGATGGAAACAGGTGTAAATTTAAAATATTTTTGTGAGCGAATTTGTGCACAGTTTTTGAAATAAATAGGAAAATCCAAAAATGTTGCAACATGTTCATAGACCCAGGCCTAAGAAGACATCTCCTTTTATTCCACCATGCACTTACTGTGTACAGGCGGTCCCCGATATACACGGTTAAAAGGGACCGAAAACGGCCGCAAAGTACCACGTATCTCGAATTTTCGCGCAAGTTGAATCTCGTGATTTCCAGCCAAAATGTAGCTAATTTTCGTGAAATTTTACAAGTTGGTGGTGGTTTTAGCCACCAAATTAATTACAGTAGGTGACCGCTTACTGAGAGGTAAACAAGCTCCAGTTAACAAACAATGTTCGCTAACTGGAGTGACGTTTCTATGGATTGATTGTTTTGATCGGTGTTGACTGGAATAAACATACCAAACTTTTTTTTCATTTATATTGATATAAAGTATAGTAATTCGTGTAATAACATAAACTAATAGCAAACGTAGGCAAGAGACCCTAAATTTGTTTGAAAAATGCACATTTGCGACAAATTTCTCTTCATGAGATTCCCGATGTTTCATGTTTTGACGTTTAAGTGTTCGTTAACTGAGAATCACTCCAGTTAGCGAACCTCCAGTTAAAAAGCACTCCAGTTAAAACACATCCAGTTAGCGGTCACCTACTGTATTTGATATGTGTCTACTGAATTGAACAGTTTAAACCTTTTGAAATGGTATTTTACATTCAATCAATACAGGCGGTCCCCGAAATACACGGTTAATGGGGACCGAAAACGGCCGCAAAATACCGCGTATCTCGAATTTCCGCGAAAGTCGAATCTCGTGATTTCCAGCTAAAATATCACAAATTTTCGTGTAATGTTGCAAGTAGGGGGCGGGTTTAGTCACTTTATGAATTATTTGATATGATTCTGACTGAATATAACAGTTTTAAACCTTTTGAAAAAGTTTTTAACATTGGATCGAAACGGAAATTATTTGGCAATTTACAATTGATGTGTCAAATCAGTACAATTTGCTCAAAAAACTGTCAAATTTAGAAAACCGCGTATCTCCGAATCCGCGTATAACAGGTACCGTGTATCTCGGGGACCGCCTGTACATTTTTTGTATTTCACAATGGATGTGTCAAATCAGTACAATTTGCTCAAAGAACTGTCAAATTTGGAAAACCGCGTATCTCCGAATCCGCGTATAACAGGTACCGTGTATCTCGGGGACCGCCCTTACATGTATTCCCCGATATACGCTATTAATGCTGAACGGAGGCAATAGCGTATCTCGAATATTAGCGTAAGTTGAATTTCGAGGTTTTCATTATAGCTATTTATAATTATATTATAGTACTAGCTGATTTACCCGATTTCACACGGGATAAAATTAATGTCTCGTTTTAATTAAAAATAGAAGCATTTGCAATCCAAGGAGTATAAAACAACGATTACACCCAAATCACCATGATACCGAAAACGCCACCAATTTCCTGTACTAAAAATCCAGTTGCATGAAACAAAGCCAAAGCACTGTCAGTTTGGTGGGTTAAACCATATGGCCGCAGAAGTGGCCACTTCAGTGTTGTGAAAGTAAGTTTTTATACACGGGTAATTCATTTGCTACACATTTTCCATCCCAAAATATGTTTAATTATGCAAAGGAAGCAATGAAACGTTGTTTAAGTTTGTTTATTGTAAAACATATTTGTGTGTGTTTGTTTACATGCAAATGGACTCATCCATTTCGCTGGTCAGTGTACAGTTTTTAGATGTTGTGTGCATGTTTAAAATGTTGACGAAGTTATGCTGTGATGTAAGTGAATAAGTTAAAGCAATCGATGTGTTAAAATCCTGTTAAGCATATTTACCCTAGCCCGCTCTTGATCCACATTTTCCTCGTCAACATGTTTGGAAAAGGTGGGCCAAGCGCGTGCTAGGTCAATACATATGATCGGAACTGACAGCTCCGATTGTTCTAAAATTTGGTGGGTTAACGACTGAATCGACCACCACTAATCCACGTGGGTTTGAAGTGGCTTTACAGTGGGTTAAGACCGATTTGGTTATATGGGCAATGATTACTATGATTTTATCCCAAAGCTTCGATTCTTCTTATCGGTCGTAATAACAGTAGGTAATTAAGATCTGCAATCATCCGCTTGGGTCCCAAGCGCCACAGCCCATATAACCAAATCGGTCTTAACCCACTGTAAAGCCACTTCAAACCCACGTGGATTAGTGGTGGTCGATTCAGTCGTTAACCCACCAAATTTTAGAACAATCGGAGCTGTCAGTTCCGATCATATGTATTGACCTAGCACGCGCTTGGCCCACCTTTTCCAAACATGTTGACGAGGAAAATGTGGATCAAGAGCGGGCTAGGGTAAATATGCTTAACAGGATTTTAACACATCGATTGCTTTAACTCATTCACTTACATCACAGCATAACTTCGTCAACATTTTAAATCTAAAAACTGTGCACTGACCAGCGAAATGGATGAGTCCATTTGCATGTAAACAAACACACACAAATATGTTTTACAATAAACAAACTTAAACAACGTTTCATTGCTTCCTTTGCATAATTAAACATATTTTGGGATGGAAAATGTGTAGCAAATGAATTACCCGTGTATAAAAACTTTCTTTCACAACACTGAAGTGGCCGCTTCTGCGGCCATATGGTTTAACCCACCAAACTGACAGTGCTTTAGCTTTGTTTCATGCAACTGGATTTTTAGTACAGGAAATTGGTGGCGTTTTCGGTATCATGGTTATTTGGGAGATTAAGCTTAAACGACTGGAAAATTTAATATCCATAGAAAAAAAATGAAAGCTCCACAGCTTCATTGGTTTGATCAATAGATGGCGTATTACAACTCATCATTATATTGCTATCCTTTTCTTGCAATGTGTTTCGACAAGTTTCATCTTATCATGACCTATATAGCCTTCTAACTTTCTGAGCAAAAATCTATATGAATGGTCGTGTGGTCAGATACGTGGGTATCAACACCAACGACCATTACTCAAATCTCACTTGCTTCAGTACTGGTGGTTTCGGTTGGAGTTTAGCATTTAAACAATCGTATCGCCGTTCTAGTTCTAGCGATGCATAACTTCAATGCGAAACCATACAACAGTACAGAGGAAATGAGAAAGCTCTCCTCCAAGCGATGAAGCTCAACTGGTTGGGGTATCCCACCAACAGAGAGCGCCACCAGCTTTTTCGCTATTTTTAGAATGCATGAGTCGTTTGCCGTCTGCTAAACGAAGTCTTTCTATATTCCGTTTAGGTAGAGAACTTGAGTCGTTTAGAAGCCGTTTAGTGGTCGTTTAGTGGATTTGTGGCACTTGGGGTGCTACTGAGTTTTTGGTTTACCACGGAGTTTATTGGACCCGTATATATCATATATCATATACAGGCACTCCATGATATATGCTATTAATGCGGACTGGAGGCAATCGCGTATCTCTTATATTAGCGTATGTCGAAATTCGATGTTTTCGGTCAAATTATAGCAAACTTCCGTATCATTCTGCTTGAAGGGGTAGGTATTAGCCATTGAATTAGTTATTTGATCTGATTTCAACTAAAAAATTGAAATTTTGCGCTATTTTAAATGGTCTTTAAAATTTGACGTAAAAAGAATTTATTTTGAGTTTGACATTTGATGTGAAATTAGTATAATAACTGTTTGAATAAGAAAACCTAAAGAAAACCAAATTAAGATAAGCTAAAAAGCTATCGCGATTGCAAGGCCTCGTGCAAGTTCACAAACTGCTCGAATTTGCTTGTGGGGTTTTAACACCAGTGTAAACTGCACTTAACATCGAGTGTCAAAGCGCTGTATACAACAACAACAATACTGCTCTTGGCATGGGATTAGAAATTTGCTAATAAAATAAGTTTAGTGCAACTTCTGAAAATGTTGTGAGTCTTAAAACCTATTCTCATACCACTATAAGGTGTGTGCAAAGTTTCGTTGAAAATAATCCAGCCGTTTCGGAGGTTGCTCGCAATAAACACCGTGACACGAGATTTTTATGTATTTAGATAGAAGATAGATAGCAAATAATAGCTATTTTTATAATATTAATTGGAATTGTAGGTTTTTAGCCTCTAAATTAGTTATTCGATTTGATTTCAACTGAAGATCACAAATTTGTACCTTTTAAAATGAATTTTAAAATTGGACAAAAAGGGAATTTATTTTGCATTTGACATTCGATGTGTCAATTCAGTAAAATTTTCTCCAAGAAATTTGAATTTTAGAAAATAGCGTATAGCGAAATCGCGTATATCGAGTATGGCGTATGTTCAATATGTTTAACATGTTTATTGATTGATCCATCGGGATCTTGAAGATCCTACATGAATGTACTTAAATTAGTGCTTATAGACTATTTAAGGTACATAAATCGATAGGGGAGAACTGATGCACAAGAATAGAAAATGTATTTTGAAAATAAAATTATTACGTAAGTTGTGTCCTGAGTCTATCTCTAAAAACATTCTGTGGTATGTTGAAATCAAATAAATCAAAGTTACTTATGAAAGTTCGACACATAGCTGACATAGGATCAGACTGGCCAAAACGAGTTCTATAACGAGGGACGGATATGAATTGACGTGTACGTAGATTCCTAGATGGCGCGTTAAATTCTATCGTAGCTAATAGAGTGGGAGCATCAATATGGTGGTTAAGTAGTCCTGATATAAAAAGGCATTTAGCTATCTCACGGCGCTTTTTCAACGACTGAATCCCTAAAAGCAGACACCGGGAATGGTATGACGGTAACACATCGCCCTGTCGCCATGGTAAGAGTCTTACAGCGACTAGATATGCCGCTTTTCTTTGGATGGCCTCGATTCGATTACTCCATTGTTCGGTACAGGGGTCGCTAACAATACTGCCATATTCTAACACTGATCGGACGTAGGCACAGTAGATGGTTTTTATGGTCATGGGATTACGGAAACCTTGCGTTGATCTAATAATCCAACCCAGTAGTTGGTTCCCTCTGGATACTATATTCTCTAGGTGATCGTTAAATGTTAAACGTGTGTCGAGAATGATCCCAAGGTCGCGGAATGTATCGGTGCGTTCAACGGATATGTTATCGATCTGGTAGTTGAATCGTGTGCAAGACCGAGAACGGTAAAAAGACACAACACGACATTTTTCGATACATAGCACCATTGCATTATCACGGCACCATATTCTAAATAGGTTGATGGCGTGTTGAAGATTGATGCAGTCATTGGTATCGTTGATAGGCGTATATCGGGGAATACCTGTACCTATGTTTGCCAGTGTAATGGGTTCGGACGATGTTACGGTCGCCATGTAATGCGATGATCGTACAACTGTACTTCGTGTACCGTCGCGGTAGGTCAGTGTTTCGCTAACATGAGCCGAGGTGGAATAAAACTTCGTTCGAGCGGACTTTTCGACACTTGATCGTCCAGGCGATCATAGAAACCTTCAGGAGGTTTCCCTTACTGGAAACGTTGGAGTTTAGAGGCCTTACCTTGGGTAGGGGGACATAACTAAACTCTTTTAATGAGAAGTCGATAGATGTTGGATGGGCATAGTCCTATCCTGACAGTCCGAACGAATCTGACCTGCCATGATCGGAGTTGGTTTTATTTATACTCAAAAGAAGTTAAGGGTTTCTCACATTTGGTTCCGGGTTGTATGTTGGAAAGTTATTGTTTTCACTCAGCTAGTTACGTTTGTCTTTTGTTGGCAAGAACGATGGTTCTTGTCACTAAGTTCCTGTTTTGGGTTTAATGCATATACTGTTCCTGCTTTGGGTTACATACTGTTCCTGCTTATGTTGTGCGTTTCGGTTGTTTTTGATAAGTGTGTCACATCTGTTATTTGTTTGAATGGACGGCCTGAACTCTTCCGGTTGCGGTGCTATGGTATGATCTGATTTACTGAATGTGTTATAATGAATGTGTTACAATGATGTGGTTTGGCTTTCCAAAGTGTGTTACAATGTGTCTATAGCTGATAGTGTGTATTATAATAAGTTTTTTATAGCAGATATGCTACACCTCCTCCCTTTAGGAGAATAACGAAAATAATGAAATTGTTTGAAGTTATTCTTTTCATTGAATTAAACTGAGTATTTGTTATGCGTTTTTGGTTTATTAATTAAATCATTACTTATCTCTTAAGGTGGGTAATATTTTATGTAAATAGATCTATTATCTAGAGATAAAGAATTGTGATTATTTAATTTTCTCCTAAAATATTTTGATTTTCCTATGATTCCTTTGTTGGGTTCGTTTCTAGAGTTTTCTGCTTTTATAGATCTTATGACTTTTTGCATGGTGATAACATTATGAAATTTTTCTTTGAGCTCTTTCAGAATCTTGTCGTAAGTAACATTATTTCTTGGTTCTTTTATATTTTCTTCACATAATGTGGAATAATTCATTTTTCTAGCCCTATTAACGTGGCAATATAATTCATTGTTTAATTCATTTATATACTTTTTCTTTGATTTAATGTTGCGTTTTCTTTTCTTCAAATGTTTTGGCTCAATTGCATGATTGTCGTTGCAATTAATTTCATCATTCATTTCCATGTTGTCTACCAGTATTAAACTATATGTTACTTGTTTTTCAACCATATTTTTCTCATTGTCATTGCTTATTGTAATCATTTGTATATGTTGCATGTTTTTATGTTTATAATCATTGTTAGTATCATTTTCATATTCTTTTGTGAATTTATCATTCGCTTTCATTATTCTTTTTGAGTCGTCTCTTGGCCTTTTCATATCATTATTTGTTTCATTATTTAATGTATGTCTTCTTTTTGATTTATCTTCATATTTTCTGTCATTATAGTTTGCTTTGCTGTTAATATTTCTATAATATTTTTTAACTTGGTCATTTATTTATTTCATTTCATTTATTTCATACAATATCCGCCATCAAGGCTAAATATAATAGACTTAAAACTAATTTAATACTAACAAATAAACAAAATAATTCATGAAAAACTAAGCCTAACTAACCTAGTCTTGACCTAGCAAAAAAGAAAAGAAAAAAAACAAGAGTAGAGCGTAGAGACTATCATAAACTTAACAAAAACAAAAAAAAAGAGAATAATAGAAAACTAAGGAGAATAATTAAAGGGAATTAGAAGAAAAAATACGGTTACGGAAAGAGTTAAGAGAGGAGTCGAAATCAAAGAGATAGTAAAAGTGGTTAAACAACCTGAAACAGGACAGAAGAGGGTCATTGAAAGTATAAAGAGTATGACGTGTTTCAATTGACAGAGGATCACGATTAGTATTTGTATAATCTTCATCATTTTGGTGGTAAATATGATTCTTATGTATGTAATATCCTGGAGATTTGACCCCTGATAAGACCATAGTTCCCAATATGCCGGATCAGAATATGACCATCACCGTGACAACTGTGCGATAATCTGAATGTCAAAATAAAGATCATTCGTTTACGGATCGTTGTACTGACAACACCTTCAGCTCGGTTTATTCTTCTGCCTTGCGTATTTATGCCTTTGTGACACGTTCAACGTTTAATTCAAATCGATAAAACTCGAGGTTTTACATCTCAGAAGTGGGATACGTCTTATCGCCTGCACCTGCTTTGCTGTCCAATCCAGCACGGCACAAGATTGTGTATCGAAGAGTTTGTTTGTTTGTGTGTGAGATGACGCTACCATCTGCCATTGCAATGCGCAAAAACGAGAAGTTTCTCTGTGTGCTTGCCGGCAAAGGCAGCCAATTCGATGTTTAGGCAACGATTTGCCTCATGGCTAGACCAGATTACGCCAGATTCACCAGCCACAACGATATCGATCCCTACAACCCCAAAGACACCAGCCATCTAGCACTTGCATTTAGTGTGGCCGCCATCTTGTTCATCTTGCACGACAATGACGACACCGCCATTTAGTATGAATACGGCCGCTGGCTATTCTTTTATCATCGCTCATACTTGGAATCAAAGTGGGTATAGGGACTAGGTGGGCTTATAGGTTTGGCGGGAAGGCCATATTGGACGAACGAATGACAGGAGGGGATTCGATTGTGATACGTAGTTTTTCACCCACACTACGACACATCATCCAAAATAGCCATTGGAGTTCACACGCATACATCAACAAATGATCGAATCCCCTCCTGTCATTTCGTTTTCATTTTTCTACAGTACGGCTGTCAATTTGTTCGGGATAAGCCCACCTGTATAATAAACCCACTTTGCTTGGAATACTGGAAAAGCTTCGCGCATCACTTCTGTTATTGCATGTGCACCGCATGCCGTGTTGTCATCGCCTCCGATTCATCGTGTGTATTGCCTTCCGCCACGTTATGGATTGACCCCGCTACCACCCTCTACCGCCGCGTCATGTTCGAGTGCTGTGGCATCGGTTGTAGCCTACTGAGCTGTTGAACAACAATCATCGTGGTGTCGTTCAGTATTCAGGTTCATCCTGATCGACATTGTCCTTATGCTTGGCTGTAACTTCTGTAAACGTCAGCAAGACTTCTGGAGGAGATGCCGATCAGCGGTAGCAGTACTTACACCCACTATGAGATGGATTCAACCGCACGCATCACATGATCAGGATCAGTTCTTTTCGATATCAGCATCGTCCTCATGCTTGGCTGTAACTTCCGTAAACTTCAGCAAGACTTCCGGAGGAGATGTTGGTCAGAAAAGCAGCTGTGATTGAAATTGACACCCACCTTGAAATTGACCCAACTTTACGCATCATATGACGACATCATTCAGGATCAACACCTTTCGATATCATCATCGTCCTTATACTTGGCTGTAACTTCCGTAAACTTCAGCAAGACTTCCGGAGGAGATGTTGGTCAGAAAAGCAGTTGTGATTGAAAGTATGTGAGTTATTCTCATGCCAGCTCTGTTCAATAAGTATTGAAGATTTCTACAGTAAAGCCGCTCAAATTGAGGTCAATTTGTTTGTCAGGATAGCCGAGCTGTAATATCCTGGAGATTTGACCCCTGATAAGACCATAGTGCCCAATATGCCGGATCAGAATATGACCATCACCGTGACAACTGTGCGATAATCTGAATGTCAAAATAAAGATCATTCGTTTACGGATCGTTGTACTGACAACACCTTCAGCTCGGTTTATTCTTCTGCCTTGCGTATTTATGCCTTTGTGACACGTTCAACGTTTAATTCAAATCGATAAAACTCGAGGTTTTACATGTAATTGATTATTATTATTGAATTGTTCATTTCTGTTCTGTTCTGTTCTGATGTAATAACATTGCATATTATTGTATCTGTTCTGAATACTATTGCTATAATTGTATTCGCGATTATTATATCCTTGATTAACTTGACTATGGCTACTACAATTCTTTAACTGATGGTGGCTTTTGTAGAAACTGAAGTTGTTATTATTTCTATAACTATAGTTGTTGGGTGTTGTTTGAGTGGTTAATGATTGATTCAAATTTGGAAAAAATTGGTAATTAAGCTGGTTGTTTCTTTACGGGTATTCATGGTTTAGACTATAGCCATGTGTGTTAAATTGATAACTATTTTTATTTATTTCCTCGCATTCATTTTCCAATACCTTTTGAGTTGCATCTGTTATTGTTGAGAAAGTACCAATCTTTAAGATCATTTTAGTTTCTTCATTTGAAATCTTTTCTTTAGAGTTTCTATCCCATGTTTGATTGCTATATCGTTTGAAATTGTTTCTGGGATTCCTAATTGTAGGTAAATTAAATTGAGTTTTTTTGTAAGTATTTCTACTTGCAAATTGTTTGTGTATCCTTTGATGTAATGGATTTCAATTCCACTATAATCCTGTCGGGTGTTAGTTTTTCTTTACATCTTCTTTTGATGTCGTTTATAAGCTCTGTAAAAGATGTAATATTGCTAGGTAGCCCTATTCTTGCTTTACCAATCAGTCTGGTTCGTAGGAATTTTATAAGCATCGCTTCATGGTTTGGATTTAGTTCAAACAAAAACTTTGATGCGTCTTCAAATGTGTCAAAAGTATCAGAAGACCCAAGTACAAGACATAGTACATAGTACATAGTACAAGACCTATGGCTGTTTCAAGATCAAATTTTGCCATTTTTATTATTTTTGTTAGTTTTAGTTCATTTAAATGATTTTAAATTTTAAATTGATAGGTATTTTACTTTGAGATATATTTTTTTTCTGTTTATTTCTAACATGGTCTTCAAATTTTTTTTTTTCATTCATATGTTATTGCTTTTTGTACTGGATTTATACGCCAAATATAGTTTCCTGTAAGGGTTATTAAACCTTCTTGTCAATCTAGTAGTCATTCTTATGTAAGATAAAATCAGTATTTAAAATAGATTTGTTTGATACTTCTTGAATTGTCAGCAAGTAATGACATTTAAATATGTTATCATTTATATTGTTAGTTTGATTCTTTTGTGTTTCTTTGCTATTAGGCATATCTTATGCATCGCAAGCTCTAATGCTTGGCTTATATTCGTATTTACGTTAAAATTTGATTTTGTCATTTTTGCGTCTTATGTTTGATGTGGATTAATTTGATATCTTATTTGTATCTGTCATGCAAGGGGAATATATTCTAAACTATTTTTTTTCTGCTGCTTTTGCAAATTCATGCAGCCTCATCAGTAACATTTTGAATTTACGGTACCTTGTTTAAATTCATAACATGTAATTAATGTTGCTGCTGCTGATGCTACGCTGCATTTTTACCGGTGCAAGGTGTTAAATCGGTGCTAGGTACATACTCGATGTTAGATGTGAAGTTCTGCGATGTCATTAGTCGTCACTCGATGTCTTGTCGGGGATGAGACACTTGTCCATTCGTCTGCCAATCCATATTGGGCAGTAGGCTCGGTTTGTCTTTTCGTCTTCCACGGTGGGAGACCGCTAGTGTCGCCGACAGAAATGAACTAGGTGGATTCTAAAAATAGAAATGAACTAATTAGGATTAAGACTAGAACTAGGATGAATTCGGAAGTAGGATGAACTATAGCATAGGATTAGATAGGAAGGCCACGCCCACTTTATAGATTAGGACAGCTAGTGCGATTAGTAGTTTAAGTAGTGTTAGTAATTAGGATGCGCGCGTAAAGTGCGTGGGCTTAGAAGCCACATTAAAATAAGGGTGGGGGTATTCATCATAAGGACATAGGGCATAAGGAAACTAGGATTAGGAAAATTAGGATTAGGCATCGCTAGAGTAAGATAGCGGCGTAGAACGGCTACGCCGAAATGAATGAATAAAGTTAGTTCCGTTCTTCCCTAAGAACAGTGTAGCGTTTACCTACTCCGCTTGCATACGGGGTTGCGATTCCGTCACTGCAGACCTTTTATTGGGATAATTGCCCGGTTAAGGATATGGTGGCTCCAGAGAGGAAGTAAACCTATACAGGAGCTCAGAGTAGAGGATCCAGGAAGGACGATTCACTCGAAAACCCGGTCGGGGTACAGCCAGGAAGGACGATTCCCTCGAAAGCCCAAGCCAGGGCAGGCCAGGAAGGACGATTCCCTCGAAAACCCGGACGGGGTACAGCCAAGAAGGACGATTCCCTCAAAAGCCCAAGCCAGGGCAGGCCAGGACGGACGGACTGTCCCCACGAAAGCCCAAGCCAGGGCAGGCCAGGACGGACGGACTGTCCCCTCAAAAGCCCAAGCCAAGGCAGGCCAGGACGGACGGACTGTCCCCTCGAAAGCCCAGGCCAGGGCAGGCCAGGACGGACGGGCTGTCCCCTCGAAAGCCCAAGCCAGGGCAGGCCAGGACGGAGGGACTGTCCCCACGAAAGCCCAAGCCAGGGCAGGCCAGGACGGACGGACTGTCCCCTCAAAAGCCCAAGCCAGGGCAGGCCAGGACGGACGGGCTGTCCCCTCGAAAGCCCAAGCCAGGGCAGGCCAGGACGGACGGACTGTCCCCTCGAAAGCCCAAGCCAGGGCAGGCCAGGACGGACGGACTGTCCCCTCGAAAGCCCAAGCCAGGGCAGGCCAGGACGGACGGACTGTCCCCTCGAAAGCCCAAGCCAGGGCAGGCCAGGACGGACGGACTGTCCCCTCGAAAGCCCAAGCCAGGGCAGGCCAGGACGGACGGACTGTCCCCTCGAAAGCCCAAGCCAGGGCAGGCCAGGACGGACGGACTGTCACCACGAAAGCCCAAGCCAGGGCCGAAGGCCGGAGGGGGCGAAATCCCTCGCTTAAAAGCTCGGACTGAGCTAGGACGCTAGGAGCAGCAGTGAAAGTGAAAGTGCAGTGAATAAGAAAAAAATCGAAATCCCTCGCTTAAAAGCTCGGACTGAGCTAGGACGATAAGAAAAGCTGCAGCAGCAGAAGTGTGTGAAAGTGCAGTGAATAAAGAAAACGTGTGAGGTGTCAGCAAAACCAGCGAAGTGACGGAGAGTGATTTAAAAAAAAAAAAAGAAAAAAAAACTGAAGCCGCAGTGTAGCAGTGAAGCAGTGAAGCAGTGCAGCAGTGAGCAGTGTAGCAATGTAGCAGCGAAGCAGTGACGGAGAATGATAAAAAAAAAGACAAACTGAAGCCGCAGTGTAGCAGTCAAGCAGTGAAGCAGTGCAGCAGCAAGGCGAGACAGCATGCCTCAACAACAGCCGCAGCCGCAGCCGCAGCCCCAGCCGCCGCTGCCCCCGCAGCTGCCACAACAGCAACAGCCGCAACAACAGCAGCAGGCGCAACAACAGCAACATATACAACTGCAGCAGCAGCAAAGGATGCAGCTGCAGCAGTCACAACAACAGCAACAGCAGAGCGACGAGATGCAGACCAGCAAAACGGCGAAAAAGGTTGTGAGTACTACAAACGTTTTAACTAGATCTAAGTCTACTAAGGGGTCCGACGTAGACCCGTCACAATTATATAATGTTATTGCGGAACTTAAAAGGGAGAACGAGGAATTAGTGCGGGTTAAAAGAGAGAAAGAAGAACTAGAGAAAAAACGGGCGTATGAAAGGGAAGAAGTTGAACGGTTAAAAAAAGAAAACGCGGAATTATTGCGTCAAGCCCAAGAGATGGAAGATTTCAGCTTAGGTGAAGAGGAGGAGGAAAATGTCACAACAAATCCTATCGCAAATATACCGAAAGCCGAACCGAGCCCGGATTTAATGGAGTTTATCAGGAGCATGGTGCAAGTTTTAAAGGAACGAACCGCAAGTCCTCCTAGGTCCCAGACAATGGACTTGCCAGAATTTGATGGCAACTTCAGAACCTGGACGCGATTTAAAACTGTGTTTGATAAATTTAAACGCGAGGAAGATTTTTCATCCTTAGAAATTCTAAGAGCCTTACAGAAAAGTAAGAAAGGGGAGGCAGCTGAAAGTGTCAGCGGAATGCTTTTCGATGAATCTAACATAGAAGCTATCATGGAGCGCCTTGAAAATGAATATGGCAACCCAAATATAATTTACCAAACGCTCGTTAAAGACCTCATGAGCATAGATAACCCAAATATGGATAACCCAAAAAATTTTTTTCCTTTATGCATGCAATCGACAATATGATAGGAAGTATGACCACGTTGGGTTCAATCCCCAAATAGACCGCGCCGCCATACGTAGGACTGACTATCCTGCTATGGGGGGGAATCAATTTGTCACTGAAAGCCAAGCCCACAAGTGGGCACAGGCAGGCCTTGACCGACATCGGTTGTTGAGCCAAAGAAGAAGAAGAAGATGACCACGTTGGGTCGAGCAGATTATTTGCAAGATACTATGCTCATAGAAAACTTAATGGGAAAACTACCAGTCGAACTAATGCGAAAATGGTATTAATACACTTTAAGTGAAAAAAGGGTTAGAACTTTAGGCGACCTTGCGGCATGGCTCAGACCCCAGGAGCAATTGGCAATCTTATTAAAAGCGAAGGGAGCAAAGGAAGCAGACCAACCGTCTTGCTCATATGCACAGCCCCAACAACGCGTAATTCAAGAGCCTGTCCAAAGGCAAAGAGCAAAATGTTTCATTTGTGGCCTTGGTCATAAATTAGTTGATTGTCGTAGATTTCAATACATGCATGCTAATGAGCGTTGGAATGTCATAAAGGTAGAATATGTGCAAATTGCTGTAGCCAAACAAATCATGAATCGCGAACTTGCTACCTTCCACCACAGTGCAGAGAAAATAATTGCCACAAAAAACATCATACTCTGCTTCATAATTTTCGACCAAATACGCATACCGTTGAAAGATTAAATGTCCATAATCACAAACAATGTCTATTTCAAATATTGAGCATAACACTTAAACATAACGCGAAACAATTGAATACATTCGCATTCATCGATACGGGTTCATCGGCTAGCTTGATTCTCAAGCAAACGAAGGAAGCGTTAAAGGCCACGGGTCCTAAGCTACCTTTATCATTGTCGTGGACGTCAAGAGGAGCCCGACAGTGAAGTGATAAGTGTTAAAATTAAAAATGTCGAAGGAAAATTCCTAGATCTAAACGGGTTACGAACAGTGCAAGAAATGCGTCTGCCAGCTCAATCAGTCAACGCAGAACAAATTAAAACACGATACAAACATCTCGAAGATATAACGTTAGCGAGTTTTGAAAATGGTAGGCCAACAGTATTACTCGGGCTACCTCACGCACATTTGATATATGCACGACAAAGTCGCGCAGGCAAACCAGGAGAACCCATAGCTAATGAGACAAATTTGGGGTGGGTGCTATTTGGTGAAAACAATGAAATTCAAACACAATACACAGAAAAAAACATGAGCTCTTTACCGTCATATAAAACAACGAGCAAAAAATGTCCTTGCATAAACTTATGAGAGACTATTTCTCAACAGAAGTATTTGGGGTCAAACCGGGATCAGATAAATTGATCTCAAAATCAGAAGAAAGAGCTAATACGCTTATGAAAAGTACAATGAAAAAGGTAAATCTTGGTTACGAAATAGGTTTGCTTTGGAAGGATGATAAAGTTGTTTTACCAGAAAGCTATGAACAAGCCTTGAGACGCTTGCAAGGTCTTGAACGAAAATTAGAAAAGGATAATGAGCTGAAGGAATGGTATCATGCAGAAATTGCATCATATTGTGAAAAGGGTTATGCTGAAGTTGTGAAGGATAATCATCATCAATTGCTCGGTAACAAAATAAATTATATTCCCCATTTCGCAGTGATAAATAAGCCCAAACCAAAACCAAGATTAGTTTTCGATGCTGCCGCGAAAAACGCAGGAATTTCATTAAATTCACAGTTAATAACAGGTCCCGACGCAGTTGCCTCTCTTTTCGGGATTCTTGTTCGTTTTCGCGAAGGAAGTGGAGGGGTTTCAGGGAACATAAAAGAAATGTTCCACCAGGTTAAAATAAGACAGCAAGATCAATCCGCACAGC
Organism: Anopheles coluzzii; assembly: GCF_943734685.1. Classification (NCBI taxonomy): domain Eukaryota; kingdom Metazoa; phylum Arthropoda; class Insecta; order Diptera; family Culicidae; genus Anopheles; species Anopheles coluzzii. Next base: position 58,714,467 of record NC_064670.1, read on the forward strand.
TTTTCTTGTATAGAGAAAGTCCTACTAGTATTCCAAAAACATTAAAAATGAATGTAATGATATTTGGAGCTACCTGCTCACCAGCGTGCGCTCAATATGTAAAAAATGAAAATGCTAAGCAATTTATAAATATTCACCCCGAAGCTGTCACAGCAATTATTCAAAATCACTACGTCGATGATTACCTTGACAGTTTTGATACAGAAGAAGCAGCTCTAGAAAGAGTAAGCGAAGTAATTACCATTCACGACGAAGCAAACTTTTTTATTAGAAATTTTATATCAAATTCAAAAGGCTTATTAAATAACTTGGCAGCAGAGCGTGTAAGTGAAAGCAGTTTATTAAAAATCACCGAAAAAGATCAAACTTACCCAAAAATATTAGGCCAATGGTGGGATACAGAAGGCGATTGTTTCAAATATATACTTAAATTTCTTAATACGGCCAACGAATTTACAACAAAGCGTGAAGTTTTGTCAGTAATAATGAAAATTTACGATCCATTAGGATTATTAGCAAACCACCTGTTGACGCTTCGCTTGGATGTCAAATGATAACTTGACGAAAGTGAGTTTCGTCAAGTGAGAATGAGCACGGTAGGAAATGATGAGTAGCGGGTGAGTTGCCACTCGTGTGAGTGGCAATCATAGAAAAATTATAAATAGGGCAACATAATGAATACACTCTCTCTTACACTTTGGAAATTCAACACACAGCGGTAAATATTCAGCCCACGCAAAATCATATCCGAAACGTTCGCGATTGTTCATGGTGCCGTGACCAGGATTGTGCGAATATCTGGTTTTTAAATCGCAAGTTTCGATAATTGCATCGGGGTTTCGTTTTACCGCTTGTGCCACAAACTTTTTGGATTGCCGCAAACTTACAGCTGATTTTGCCGCATCACGCAAGCCACTGTAATCGCAAACACCCACATCCACTAACATAATGGCCACACCGCCCGTTGTTTTGGCGTCCCGGCGGACTGTTTTATTGGGAATTCTCTCGCGATACGAGAAATTCATTAAGGATTTCGTCCCTGAACGGGATCAAGTAGAGGTGGAAATACGCGTTAAAAGGTTCGATAAGCTGTGTGCGGATTTGGAAGCTGTGCAGCAACAATTGGAAGATTCTGCCGACACTCCGGAAGAAGTGTCGCAAAATGCTACACTCAGAGAAAGTTTTGAGGATAGATTAATTCTTGTGCAATCCCAGCTGCAAGCAAGGTTACCAAAAGAGCAGTTTCAAAATGCCCAATCGAGTACCGGAGCGAATCTGTTAAAGGGCATCAAACTTTCTACCATTGCGCTGCCTGAATTCACGGGGGACTATATGCAATGGTTGACATTCCGCGATACGTTTGAGTGCTTTATTCATAATAATATGGATTTACCGGCCATTCAAAAATTTCACTATTTGCGCGCCTCGGTTAAAGGAGAAGCGGCTCAAGTGATAGAATCGGAGCGATACTCGAATGAATATCTCCTGAAAAAACGCCATTTGCAAGCAATGTTTGCCATCCCAGCTGTACAGAAGGAAAGCGTTGCAACATTGCACCACCTTGTAGATGAATTTGAGAGACACACAAAGATCTTGCAACACTTAGGAGAAGAAACAAATACATGGGGTAGCATTCTCGAGCATTTGCTATGCACTAAACTTTCGATAATAACTTTACGCGATTGGGAGGAGCAAGCATCAAGCAATAACGATCCCAGTTACGACAGTTTGATTTCGTTCTTGCACCGTCGTATGCGTGTATTGGAGACATTGCTTGTCAACAACTGTCATACGTCTCAGGGTAACGACCTAGCTCCCGTACGGAGAATGACCTTTCCTCGCCAAGCCAGTTTTGCTTCCACATCGCATGAAATGCCGAATTGCATGCTATGCAACTCCGCGCACAACCTTCTGAAATGTCCGCGTTTCGAGCGGATGGACCCGAAGGAACGCCATCGGTTTGCTATGACCTCGCGTTTGTGCTTAAATTGTTTACGCGATAATCATATGACTCGAGATTGTCCATCACAGTACAAATGCCGTTACTGTAATGCCGCACACCACACAAAATTGCACTACGCACATAACAGCCAAGCTTCCACTACACCACAGCATCACGCTCACCATAACCCAAATTTCAATGCACCTCAGCAACACACACACAACACCACTAGCGATCACACAGCCACAAACAATACACAACGCACATTTGCAGCAGCATTGCAGCATGCACCCGAACAAGTCATACTGCAAACTGCTATGATAAATATCATAGACGATTTCGGAATAGCACATCCTGCGCGGGCGCTGTTGGACAGCGCATCGCAACCGAATCTAATAAGCGATCGACTCGCTCATCGCTTACGGCTGAAGAAAAGTAATGTGAACATTACCGTCATTGGAGCAGGACAAGCTACAAAGACAGTACGGGAGTCCGTACAGGCACAGATTGTCTCTCGATCCAGTTCGTTCACTGTGAACACTGAGTTGTTGATTGTAGACAATTTGATTGCAAATCTACCAACGCGCGACATAGATATCAGCGATTGGAAGATACCACCTGGGGTCGCTTTAGCAGACCCTCTGTTCAACAAAGCTGCTCCTGTAGACCTCATTCTTGGTGCTCGTCATTACCACACTTTCTTTGAGAATGCAACTCAGTTCCGTCCTGCACCTCATCAGCCCGTGATGATAGACAGCGTTTTCGGCTGGGTAATGACTGGTCCAACCGGCAGTGACAATTCTTCATCTAAAACCGATCCCACCGCATCATATACAATCGTCTGTATGGCATCCTTGGAGGATTCGCTACAAAGATTTTGGCAATTGGAAAATTTAACCATGAATGATGGATACTCACCAGACGAACGGCATTGTGAATCGTTCTATAAGAATACCACTGAACGTGACGATAACGGTAGATATATTGTTCGCCTACCGAAACAGCCCGACTTTGATGCAAAGCTCGGCCTTTCTAGACCTCAGGCCATTCGTCGTTTTAAGCTTCTCGAGCGGAGATTGGAACGTGATCCAGCACTTCGAGAAGCATACCAAGACTTTATGAAGGAGTACTTAGCACTGGGTCACATGTCTCCTATAAGCACTGAATGTGATGATACAGCTGCTTATTATTTACCACACCATCCAGTTTTTAAAGCGTCAAGTACCACCACAAAGGTCAGAGTAGTTTTTGATGGCTCGGCTAAAACTTCAACTGGGATTTCACTGAATGAAACTTTGCGGGTTGGACCCATAGTTCAGTATGAACTCATCGATATTATTTTGCGTTTCCGCACCTACAAGATTGCTGTCGTAGCTGATATCGCCAAAATGTATCGACAAATTGTTCTGCATCCGGATGATCGACGATTGGTTCGCATTTTCTTCCGTTTATCCGCCGATTGAATTGTACGAGCTGAATTCTGTTACATATGGTTTGTCTCCATCATCGTTCTTGGCCACTCGTACATTGCTGCAGCTTGCGGAAGATGAAGGCGCTGACTTTCCACTCGCTTCACCCGCACTGAGACACAATTTTTATGTAGACGACTTCATCGGCGGAGCAAACAGCGTGAGTGAAGCTCGCGAGCTTCGTCAGCAACTTTCCGAGTAACTCTCCAAGGGCGGGTTTGAACTCCGGAAGTGGACATCCAACTGTTTAGGCGTACTAAGTGGTTTACCAGCAGAGCATATCGGTACACAGTCATCACTGCAGTTTGTGCCGAACGAGACTGTGAAGGCACTTGGTATCGCATGGAAGCCCGAACTAGATGTTTTGTGCTTTGAGTCGACTGCAATAATGGAAACCGCCAACCTCACCATGCGATCCATATTGTCAAACATTGCTCGAATGTTTGATCCACTTGGATTGATCGCTCCAGTCATCATACGCGCGAAAATACTAATGCAGGAGTTGTGGCTGCAGAAAATCGGGTGGGACGATCCGGTCCTTGTACACATCTGTAACAAATGGAAATCGGTTACTGATGACTGGAAGGATTTGGAAAGCTTCAAAAGCGAACGGTATGTGCTCTTACCTAACTCTAAAATACAGTTCCATACATTTGCAGACGCGTCAGAAGTTGCTTATGGTGCCTGCATTTATGCGCGCTGTGAGGACCAGCAGGGACGAGTACGAGTCAGCCTGCTCGCGTCGAAATCGCGTATAGCTCCACTAAAACGAGTTACATTACCAAGATTGGAGCTCTGCGCGGCCGTGTTAGGAGCACACCTTCATCATCGTGTTAGACGCGCTATGGGAATCGACACAACCGAATCGTTTTTCTGGTCGGATTCGACGGTAACGCTAAACTGGATAGCGTCTCCACCCAACACCTGGAAAACATTCGTGGCGAATCGTGTTGCTGAGATCCAGAACTATTCGCACCCTCGTCAATGGAAACACATTCCCGGTTCATCGAATCCCGCCGATCTGGTGTCTCGAGGGATGTCAGCAGCTGAAATGCTAAAAGGATCGATTTGGAGCTGTGGTCCTGAATGGTTGGCGCTAACCCCCTCCAAATGGCCAATGTCAAATCCATCACTGACTGCTGAAACGGATATGGAAATTCGTCAGGTGAGTGCTGTAGTTGCAAGTATACAAACCACTCACCATTGGTTCAATTTGTCGTCGTCCTACACCAAATTGGTACATATAATTGCATACTGCACACGTTTCATACACAACACAAAACACAAGACACGTACACTACAGTCATCACAAGTTACCTCAGCAGCATTACCGATCACCCCTGAGGCTATAGAAGCAGCTAAAATCGTGCTTTGTAAACTGGCACAAGAGCACGAGTTTTCATCAGAGATCCAACTGAAAACAATCACCTCTACGGCGATTGAATCCGTTTCTCGACAACGATGGAGTATTACGAGTAGGAGGCCGCTTGAAACTTGCACAGCTACCGTACCAGTTCAAGCATCCCATCCTGCTTCCCAAAAACCATCAGCTGACTCATCTCATCGCGGTGCACATACATGAGAAGCTGATGCATGGCGGGGGAAGACTACTACTTTCCCGGATACGTGAGGAATATTGGCCACTCGATGGACGTCGGCTAGTAAAAAACGTAGTGAGGAATTGCTTTCGTTGCATTCGCCAGGATCCGCAGCTGACACAACAACAAACTGTTGACCAGTTGACCCGTATGAACGCATCACCTCGAGCCGGCCGTTTTCCATAACTGGAGTGGATTATGCCGGCCCGCTGTATCTGAAACCCGCACACAAGAGAGCCGCTGCCGCTAAATGCTACTTGTGTGTGTTTGTGTGCTTTTCAACCAAGGCAGTGCATTTGGAGTTGGAGGGCGATTTCACCACGGCAGGCTCCTTGGCCGCATTACATCGTTTCACATCCCGGCGAAAATCACCATCGGACATATATTCCGAAAATGAAAAAAAAACTTTTTAGGTGCGGCACACGAACTTAATGAATTATTTAATAATAGTTAATTTGGACCGGGTACAGGGTTATGCAAGATAATTTCTGGGGTGCATAATAACCTACATGCAACGGGTTTCTTATGTAGAGACCGTGAACGGATTTCGAGATATAGAGACAGGGAACGGTTCTGGAACATTCGTTAGGAATAAGGATGAGAACATTTCTTCTCTTTCACACAAGGGTCAAGGAGGATATAAAAAGCCGCGATCGGCCGGAGCAAGGCAGAAGGTTCTGGCTCGGTTTACGATGTGTATCGTCGCAGAATTGAAAGTGAAATAAAGATTCACATTTGTGTTACACTTTACTTAAAAAATAAATTCCATGTGGTTTTTAATTCAAAGTTATGCATTAAGAAGCGAGGCATTAATCCCGAACGCATGTTGAACCTGAAATTCTATACAACTTATTCTGGAGCTGGAATTGATTCCATTCCCATATAAATGTTTTAATTAGTCATGAACCTGATCCTGGAACGGATTCTAACCCCTTACTGGTCCTTTAACTGATCCTGATCCATTCCAGTTGTGAAGTTGATCTCATTCCCATACCAGATCTGAAATATATCTTGACCCTTTAGGATGAACGTACCTATAGTGGTGTAGTACCTACAGTGGTGGTAATGGTAATGGCTCTAAAATGCGCTTTCTACGATAATTTAAGAGCAATTAAGTTATTTATGTCATTGTTTAATGTTCTCTGGTCTTTTAAAAAGGCTATAAAAGTTAAATTGCGCCATTCCATTGAAGTGACAGAAAACCCCCATATTTTGTGAAACGTATCAACATCTCCCAAAATCCTTAGGATTTCATAACGAAACTCATATGTTTGTTGACGCTTTAAATGACCATATAACAACGCAATAGTTATTGTTTTAACATAGCTCTCAAGAAATGTTATTGGTTTACTAAAACTTATTGCCTTTGGAACATATTTTCGCATTTTTTGCGGTTTTTACCATAGGACCATTTTAGAGACACAAAATAGACACTAGTTATACATGGATGTGATTCTTACTATTTATAAGAAAACAGTTTCAAAATTAAGTTCCATGTATGTTATATACAGTTTTTGAGGTATCTTTGTTTACCAACACTATAGTAAAACAATACGACGACTATAGGGACCATACCACCACTATAAGTGCAATGAAGTCACAATAAAAATATACTTCTTTCGTAAATTTGTTGTGTTTGATGGTTTGCTTCCTCAGCCTGCTCATTCTGCTCCCGGATAGAGACTCTGGAGCACAGATTTGCGCTGTGTTCAAGGGTATCTAGTGCATGGAGCATACTAATGCAGGCTATAGAAGCCATCGTTCCAAACCACAACCTAAACTTCCCATCCCTCCTCTTGCCTATTTTGTTATTTGTTATTTATTAATTAAAATTCAACGGACCGCGAGTGGCCCACTTGAAGCGAAATCGTTTACATATCATGGTCACGTTTCGGTCATCCATTTATCACACATTTTAAGTCACATTAGTATACGTAAGAGGATTCCCATCCTACGTTTGTTTGCAAATTACATCATCCACATTGTTGGAAACAACAATGCTGCGATTGATGAAGAGATCCTTAAATGTTATTTATAGAACCTGTACGTCCTCCTTACGTGTATCAGAATTTCCAATTGTTATACTAGATTTAAAGTTGTTTTAAATAAACAATTTTTATAAAAAAAAGTGTGTTAATGCGTTAAAATATTAATAAATTAAACTTCCTGACACTTTAAATCTATTAAAGCACATCTATACCCCGCCAACACCACACCGTTAGTCCTCGTCATGCAGGAGGATATCCGCTGCCACGACGAAAGGGTAGCGAGTGGTGGTGTTCAATCGGACATACGGAACCGACAATGGGAGAAGACGTTCAGGTGCTCGCAGGACCAGTGGACAACGGGTGCAGGGCAATCAGGAGCACCAGGATTGAAGACGAGGAGACTGATCTCAGACATTAATCTCTGGGTCGGCCGCAAGCATGGATAAGTCGACTTTTTTCTCGCCCAACTTCTTACGGGGCACGGGTTTTTGCGCTCCTATTTCGTTGAGAAAGGCATCCTGGATCGATCGCCCAACTGCCCCGGCTGCGGGGACGCAGTGGAGGACGTAGAACACGTGCTGTTCCGCTGTCTACGGTTCGATCGGGTCCGGTATGAGATGCAGCAGATTCGATCGGGAACGGCACCCGAGTAACAATGGACAACATTGTCTTCGAAATGTGCGCCCGCAGCAATACGCGGGATGCCGTCCGCGCCGCCGCCAGGACAATCTTCTCCACTCTCCAAGTGAGTTGGGATGTTGAGCGTCCACCAACGGCAAGGCGACGCAGGCGGGCCAGACGGCGGGCGAGGGACGCAAATGGTGGTCCCTCAGGCCCTGCGGCACGGCAACAACCCGCGCCGCAAGGGCCACCGTAAGCTGGAAAGTTACTAATCTTTTATCTCTTTCTTTTCGTTTCTTTCCAGCTTTCTTTTTTTTTCTTTTCTCCTCTATTTTCAGCTTTCTTCTATCTCTTTCTCCTTTTCTTGTTTCCTCTGTCAAAATTTCGTTTCAGGAGAACTGCCTTACGTGCCTGGAGTGGTGACCAACGATGCAGACCCCCCCATTGCCCACCCGAAGTGTGGGCGATAGGACCAAAGGGACCGCGTCGCACCACGGAAAGCACCGTAATAAGCAGAATCATCGGACCAGATCGCCACAGAAGATGCGTCGTGACCCAGGGTGCAACCGCACACACGACTCCGCATGAAGTAATACGCACCACAAGCGTACCGGCCGAGTTGGGTGAGTCGGAGAGGGGGATGGAATATGCTCACTCTTCGTTAACAAAAAAAAAAAAGGCCCCACATTTTGGTGGATTGTGGGAAACAGCGGTTAAGACGGCCAAACGACATCTCTACAGGCAGCTAGGCAGTTCGAGGCTGTCTTACGAGGGATACAGCACCATTCTGCAGCAAATAGAAGCGGCAATGAACTCGCGTCCTTTGTTGCCAATGACGGATGACCCCAATGACTTGGCAGCGCTTACGCCGGCGCACTTCCTGATCGGTTCTTCTATGCATGCTGTCCCGGTTCCCGACTCCACACGACTGAAACCATACACGTTAGACGAATTGCAGAGCTGGCAATTGCTTGTGCAACGCTTTTGGAAGCATTGGACAACAGAATATCTGCAGGAACTGCAGAAGGATAATAAGGTAGTGAATCGTAGCGAAATAGCACCTGGCAGAATGGTCATCCTTGCGGACGATTCGCTCCCTATCACCCGATGGCCACTTGCTCGCATCATCGATGTACACCCAGGAGAAGATCAGCTTACGCGTGTAGTGAAGTTGAAAACGGCAAAAGGAATAGTTACGCGTCCAGTAGCTAAAATTTGCTTGTTGCCTGTTGCGAAGCCTTCCGATTAGCAGCACGTGTAGTTTGTTTTCGTTTATGACATTCTGCCATGGGGGGGGGGGTATGTTGACGCTTCGCTTGGATGTCAAATGATAACTTGACGAAAGTGAGTTTCGTCAAGTGAGAATGAGCACGGTAGGAAATGATGAGTAGCGGGTGAGTTGCCACTCGCGTGAGTGGCAATCATAGAAAAATTATAAATAGGGCAACATAATGAATACAGCAATTATCCGCAGCAGCAATACAGCAATTATATACGCGAATTCGCAGTACGCGATTGCTCTAAATTTGACAGCTCCATGTGTGTTTTATAAATATTTTAATACTTTGAAATATTTTATGCTCTTTTTGAGTTTCCTTAATGTTCTTTTTGCATTTTGCATTAAATTTGTGCAAAAGATACCTGTTGTACAACAAAAAACTTTAATGCAAAACTCTGTGGCGATATTTTTCAACCCTAGAACTGGTAGTGTAAACTATTTTTCCATACAAATCCGCTATACGCGAAAACTCGAGATACGCTATTGCGCTCGGTCCCGTACGATAGCGTATATCGGATAATGACTGTACACTCTCTCTTACACTTTGGAAATTCCACACACAGCGGTAAATATTCAGCCCACGCAAAATCATATCCGAAACGTTCGCGATTGTTCACCACCTTATAGAAGCCAAATTAATAATGCAGGAAATGTGGAGATTAGGACATAATTGGGATGACAAGCTTCCAATTGTTATAATTAATCAATGGAACGCTTGGGTTAAGCGCATGAAAATAGTTGAAAAAATCAATATTAAAAGATGTTATTCCAAAACAAATCACAGCATAACTCGGCGGGAAATTCACGTTTTTGTCGATGCGTCCGACAAAGCTTTTGCAGCCATCGTTTATATGAGAACAATTAGTTCAAATGGCATTGAAGTCACTCCTATAGCAGCGAAATCTCGCGTTGCGCCGATAAAGCCTTTATCAATTCCCTGTTTGGAGCTGCAAGGTGCAGTTCTCGGAGTAAGATTAGCCGATACAATTTTAAAAGAGCTCAGGGTACACATTAACGACACGTTCTACTGGACTGATACTAAAACAGTAATGGCATGGATAGCTGCTGCAGAACCAAAAAGGTACACACAATTCGTAGCTGCAAGAGTAGGAGAAATATTAAGTAAAACTTCAGCCGCACAATGGAACTGGGTCTGTTCAAAAGATAATCCGGCCGATGAAGCCACCAAACAATCATCGCGGCAATCCATTTGGCTAACAGGACCGAAGTTTTTGCAAGATCAGGAAATTCCAAAACTCGATCTCGAGTCAGAAACTGTAGAAGAAATGCAATCGATTTACCTTAACGCAATTAGCACAACGGAAAAAATAGACTGGGAAGTCATAAATGTCAATTGGTGCTCCAGCTGGAAAAGATTGATGAAAGCATTGGCAATAGGGCTAACATATTTAAAACGACTTAAATCAAAAGATATAGAAAGTCCAAAAATAATAGATAAGCCCATTTTAGACATGGCTGAAAATCTATTAATTAGGAAAGCACAATGGGAAGGATTTGAAGAGGAGGTAACAGCCCTTAGCGTGAAATTGCCAATATCGAAAAATAGCAACATAAAAAATCTCTGCCCTGTTATAGATGAAAACAATATTATGAGAGCAAATGGAAGGATAGATAAAGTCGAAATTTTAAGTTCAGATACAAAATATCCAATTTTATTACCTAAATCTCACTATATAACCATGTTCATCGTACGATTTTACCATGAAAAATATCAACATAAAAAAACCGAAACAGTAATTGCCGCCATACGCCAGAGATTCTGGGTAGTCGATCTTAGAGCCGTATTGAAAAGGGTATCAGCTATCTGCCAAAAATGCAAAAATGATAAGGCCAAGCCACAAGCGCCTCAAATGGCAGCGTTGCCACTTTGTAGAACAGCCGCATATTTTAAACCATTCACGCATACAGGAGTGGATTATTTTGGGCCACTTACTGTTACGATTGGTCGACGATCTGAAAAAAGATGGGGAGCATTGTTTACATGCCTAACAACCCGAGCTGTACATTTAGAGCTTGCCAACGATCTTAGTTCTAACACATTTATAATGATTCTAAAAAATATGCAGCATCGAAGGGGAAAAAATGCCCATATATATTGCGACAATGGTACTAATTTTGTTGGTGCTTGTAGAGAAATGGCACAAATTCAGCAAAGGTGTGCTACGGAAGGAATTTACTGGCATTTTAATCCACCGGCAGCACCACATTTTGGAGGGGCTTGGGAAAGAATGGTGCAAGAGGTAAAAAGTCTTCTCCCGTTAACAAATGATTCCTTGCCCGAAGTAGCGTTGAGATCTTTGTTGATAGAGATAGAATTTATCATTAACAATAGACCGCTAACGCACATCCCTATTGAACACGAGGATGATGAACATCTAACACCAAGCCACTTCCTAATTGGTTATTCCGGAGAGGCCGCACCTTCTCTTTTAGACATTCGGCCTCAGCACAATTTTTCGATCGAAAAAATTCGATGGATCTGGCTGTCATTTTGGTGTCATTTGACACTCATTTCGCCGCCAAGGTGTTCATTTTACTGGTCTTTTTGAAAACTGGTATACCATGACACTCACGAGCAAAATTAACTATGCTACAAAAATTCGATCATTCCGCTTTGTATGGGGAAAAATTCGCGACACATTGAGCTACGGAAATTATCGAATATCAGAAAAATGCCATAAATCAAGGTTGATGTTTTTGAAAAACGTTATGTAAAAGCAAGTTGGTAAATGTTTTGGTTCTTTTTCAATATTTTGGGTGATAAAAAATTATTTTAAAAATTGTTTACCTGGGGGCCAACTTCATGTAGGGGTATAAAAGAAATAGTTATACTGTCAGTTTTACGTGAGCGCCTATCGAATTTTTTCGATCGAAAAATTGTGCTGAGGCCGATTGTTGAAGCCGAGGCATCGAGGTCTATTTGGAAAAAATCCAGACTAGCGGCTCAAAATTATTGGTTGAGATGGGTGAAGGAATACCTACCTCAATTGATATCGCGCGGGAAATGGTTAAATAAAGCAGAACCACTAAAAATAGGAGATATTCGGCCTCAGCACAATTTTTCGATCGAAAAAATTCGATAGGCGCTCACGTAAAACTGACAGTATAACTATTTCTTTTATACCCCTACATGAAGTTGGCCCCCCAGGTAAACAATTTTTAAAATAATTAATAGATAATTTTTTATCACCCAAAATATTGAAAAAGAACCAACACATTTACCAACTTGCTTTTACATAACGTTTTTCAAAAACATCAACCTTGATTTAAGGAACTTTTCTGATACTCGATAATTTCCGCAGCTCAATGCGTCGCGGATTTTGCCCCATACAAAGCGGAACGATCGAATTTTTGTAGCATAGTTCATTTTGCTCGTGAGTGTCATGGTATACCAGTTTTCAAAAAGACCAGTAAAATGAACACCTTGGCGGCGAAATGAGTGTCAAATGACACCAAAATGACAGCCGGATCTATCGATTTTTTTCGATCGAAAAATTGTGCTGAGGCCGATTGTGATATTTCCGGACGAACAGGTTAGCGGTAGGTGGATAAAGGGAAGAGTAATAGATGTTGATACGGCAAAGGATGGGCAAGTGAGAGCGGTAGTAATGCGTGTAGGAACCACGATGATAAAAAGACCTGCCGCAAAAGTTGCTAAGCTAGACGTACGTAACGAAAAAGAAGAAAAGTAAGTTCAGTCGGCTCCTTTTTTTGTTGTAACCCTCTACGAGCGCTTACGGGGGGGAGGATGTCGCCGACAGAAATGAACTAGGTGGATTCTAAAAATAGAAATGAACTAATTAGGATTAAGACTAGAACTAGGATGAATTCGGAAGTAGGATGAACTATAGCATAGGATTAGATAGGAAGGCCACGCCCACTTTATAGATTAGGACAGCTAGTGCGATTAGTAGTTTAAGTAGTGTTAGTAATTAGGATGCGCGCGTAAAGTGCGTGGGCATAGAAGCCACATTAAAATAAAGGTGGGGGTATTCATCATAAGGACATAGGGCATAAGGAAACTAGGATTAGAAAATTAGTATTAGGCATCGCTAGAGTAAGATAGCGGCGTAGAACGGCTACGCCAAAATGAATGAATAAAGTTAGTTCCGTTCTTCCCTAAGAACAGTGTAGCGTTTACCTACTCCGCTTGCATACGGGGTTGCGATTCCGTCACTGCAGACCTTTTATTGGGATAATTGCCCGGTTAAGGATAGCTAGTTACGTTTGTCTTTTGTTGGCAAGAACGATGGTTCTTGTCACTAAGTTCCTGTTTTGGGTTTAATGCATATACTGTTCCTGCTTTGGGTTACATACTGTTCCTGCTTATGTTGTGCGTTTCGGTTGTTTTTGATAAGTGTGTCACATCTGTTATTTGTTTGAATGGACGGCCTGAACTCTTCCGGTTGCGGTGCTATGGTGTGATCTGATTTACTGAATGTGTTATAATGAATGTGTTACAATGATGTGGGTTGGCTTTCCAAAGTGTGTTACAATGTGTCTATAGCTGATAGTGTGTATTATAATAAGTTTTGTATAGCAGATATGCTACACCAGCATTTGAAATGAAAAATAACTTGTTTATCGTGATTTTAAAATTCTAATAAATTAAACAAGCATAAATCTTTAATAAACACCACACTTCCATTGTTTTATTCTTCTGGTTTTCTTAATAACCAAACCTGCCAAACTATTGGCTATTGCCGAAAATGCTGAACTCTGCACAATTTAGTTGATATTAAAAATAAAACGAAAAATATCTCAAAATGTCACCTTGTGTTAATCAAAGTAGCTCATTTGACTCAGTCAACCAACTTGTTTTATGTTTGAAAACACACAAAAATTTACATTTACATTTCGTACGGCGTTATTTGGTGAAAATTCGATGGTTTTTTTTTTTTGTATAAAATAAACTATACGACCACTGCACAGTGGGCAACGGCCATAAAAACGCCGGGATGAAAATCAATTCCTCGTGCTATTGCAGTTTTTCTTCATTTAATACAATTGTTCTTACTATACAGGGTAGTCCTACACTAAAATCGTCAAGACAGCGAATAAAACTTAATAATTATCGCTCACAACATTGCATTATTGCGTATCAGTTAACAGCATCAACAGTAAGAGTTAGGAATTAAAACGAAGGTGCAATAAGTTTCTGACTGAACATGAATTTTTAAAGTATTACGCACTAAAATAGTTCTGTTTTTTATGGTTTGTTTGGAAAAGAGCTGATTCCTATCTTACGACCTTTTTTAAACTGTTTTTGGTAAAAGTAAGGCTCAGCCCTCTACGTTACGCTAGCGTTACGCGTAACGCCCGTTTATCACAAACCCAAGCAGTATTTTTGAACGCCTGTTTTAACCGCCGTGGATGAGCAAATTAGGCTGCGCTCTGGCACCAATCGAACACGACAATCGACTCGAACAAACCCATATAATCATATGGAGGTGCACTGTCAGACACAAACAAACAAACAAGACAAACATGTCAAATCCCATACATTTTTCATGTTCGATGTCGTGTTCGATTGGTGCTAGAGCGCCGGGTAATAGATTATCATGTTATTAATAGATTATTGCTTATTTTTACATGATAATTAGAGAAGCAACAATTTTTGAACAAACATAAAAAAGAATAGTAATCGCTAATAAAGATAAAACTCATTGATAATTCATGAGTATAAATTAATTATAATATCACTATTAGGCTGTTTTTCCTGTATATTATTTTACCCTGTTTTTCCTCTCTTCAGCTTTGTTTTTTGCCTGTTTGTTTCAAATGCCCGTTTATGACATATAGTTGGATACTGGTGGTTAATGGCTCATACAACAACACGTCAAAAACGCTCGCGCTATTTTCAAGAAAAAGTTTAATAAATTTCGGGGTTGCAGATGGTCGCAGCTAATTTTAACGACAATGCGTAGGAAAATTGTTGATCTTTCCAATGATATACGACTCACGAGTGAAATCGAGTCGAATCATAAAAAAATCACTATCCAACATGAAAATATTTAAAAATCTAGCAGGGATGTTTGGTTTTCAATCATTTATGAACTTCAAAAACAAGTTTTTGTAAAATATTCAGACATAACATCAAAGTATGACAAAAAACCTTACCAACGACACATTGATTATCAAAATCTTAGCATCATATACTAAAAAAATGATGGTTTATGTTCGGTCGAAAAATAGCTCCAATTTGGGATAAAAAACACAAATTTTACACTTTGATGCCCTATATCTCAGTAAGTTTAAGATAAAAACGTGAAATATTTTGGTTTCAACTAAGTTTAAGTATCTATTTTAAGAAAATGATCATGGTGTTAACCTGCGATGAAGTTGGTTTTTCGATTTTTATACAGGCGTTTGCCTAATGTGCACTGGTAAAAGTATGGCTCAGCCCTCTACGTTACGCTAGCGTTACGCGTAACGCCTGTTTATCGCAAACCCAAGCAGCATTTTTGAACGCCTGTTTTAACTGCCGTGGATGAGCAAATGGATAGCTTATCTTGTCTTAATATTGACTATTTTTATATGATCATTAAAAAAGCAACAATTTTTGAACAAATCTAAAGTAAAGCAATCGCTATTAAGGATAAAATTCATTGATAATTAATGAGTACAAATAAATTATAATATTATTATGAAGCTATCATTTTAACAGCAATCAGAGTTGTAAAAACTTGAAGAATTACAATTAGAACAATGTTATACATTAAAAAGAATTAATAATAAAAATGATTATTTATTTATTCACCCTGCTATTGATAAAGCAGGATAATGTAATACATACAAGTGTTTATTAACCTCACTATCCTCACTTTTAAAATGAGCCCTCGCACCTGAAATAATATTTATTCAAAATGGGCATAAATTGGAAGTATAGATTGAAAAGGTAATAATTATATTTCATATATTAATAAATATATTTATAAATATTTTAAATATTTTATAATTTCTACTCATAAGAAATGTTACTCTAATTGAAGCTTTTAGGGTGTTTATGGACGTCCTCTTTTATATTTTTTTCTTAAACCATAGTGCAACAGCGAAAAATATTAAACTTGTTATTTACTTATAATCTAAAAAAAATAAACTCGTAAATTTTATTTATTAAAGCAATGAACTTTTTTTTCATCGCAATTTTAAATACTTTTTATTCAAATAATATGCACTGGTCGGTCACGTGGATGACAAAACAGATTTAAAAATGTTGCTTGGGAATATTTTAAGGGATGTAACGCTTCTCCAATGTAACCGTTCAAATAGACATACAGCGACAACTTCGCGCGCGACAAAAAGTAGCTCAATTTTGCAAACAGAGCTACTCGTCGCGCGCGACAATTTTGCTTCATCCGAAATAATCGAATTATTTAGTTTTTTTACAAGTCAGATTAATGCCAAAGACAAAAAATTAGATTTGAACACATTTTAACCTATTTTTGTGTGTTTTCAAATATAACACAAGTTGGTTGACTGAGTCAAATGAGCTACTTTGATCTACACAGAGTGCCATTTAGAGATATTTTTCGTCGCGCGCGGCGTTGTCGCTGTATGTCTAATTGAACGGTAATGTAGAGGGCTGAGCCCAAGGACCGTAAAGATATCAGGTCAAGTTATAAGCCCGTTTTGACAGCTAGGTGGAAGAAGAATCGACGAAGAAAACTGACAGTTAGTTTTCCGCGTTTGGCGAACGCTTCAAGTTCTCGAAGGAAAATTTCCATTTTAAATCACGGGCAGTGTCCTAACAAACTAAAATATTCACCCAAATTGATCTCCACCAAATATTGACCATGCAAAACGTAAACAATCCATCAATACATATACAAGCGGAAAACCATCTGTCAAAATCGGAGCCCAGGGGGGGGATCGCCAAAACCGCTATAACTACACCTCATTATACAATCCACCTTGGCTGAGCCCTACCTTTACCCTTTTTTTGACAGATAAATATTTCAAATCGAGTCGTATGACAGATACAGATACAGTGAACCCTTTCTTATTTGAGAGGCGATGGGACTGTCGAATAAGAGGGGTTTCAAATTACAGAGGTGGAAAGTGAATGAAAGGTTCATCCAAACAAGAAAGAGACAGAACATTTAGTATGCAGCCTTAACTGTTGCTATAGGAAACTGCGAACAGGATTGCCAATTTGAGCATACATCATTCAATAACCATGGCAACACCATACACAAATGAGAGGGACACTTTTTTCAGAGGTTTTCCAAATTAGAGGAACAAAAATGTACTGGAAATCAAGGGACTGTGCAAAATGTTCAAATAAGAGGTTTTTCAAATTGGAGAGGTGTCAAATAAGAGAGGGTTCACTGTATGTGCAATCTGAGATTGCGCATCGTCTATTGCTACGGTAATACGGACGTCACACGAAGCGTAAACTTTGGCGTAAACTGAATTCCAGCCATACAACCCTATAATCTTTTGACAGGAAGTTTACGCTCTCCCATACAAATCAAGCTTAAACTTTTTGAGTTTACGCCTCGTGTGACGTCCGTATAAACTTTTTGAGTTTACGCCTCGTGTGACGTCCGTATAAAACGGAAAGGACCCCTGTATCAGGCATTTCTGGCATACAAAAAGTCAATGCAGATGTCATAGAGATCTCCCGTTGTGACTGAACTGGAATGTGTATGTTTCAATGAGGAAGAGACAGATGAAGAAGAAGCAACAAAATACAAGGAGGCTGCAGAGCTTGCATTAAACAGCGAGTGTCAAAAACAAGTCTTAAATTCCACACAAGCTTAGTCAGACTGTGGTTATCTGCTGGCTCAGAAAATCATTCACATCCGTGCGTCATGTTATTTGAAAATGCCGTGCTAATTTATTGATCCGATGGTAAACATCATAATATTGTACGTGTTGAAAAAAGGTTAACAAACTGCAAACCAGATCAGAGGTTGTGTTTTGAAGAGCGGAAAAAGAGAGCGTGATCTCTGGGTTAGTGTCAGAAGTGGGCGTATGTGTATACAGTTAGCAATGGCTTATATGAAGTGTGCCAGTGTGTGTGAAATTGTTTCCTAGTAGGAGAATTTTCTCGACTGGGAAAGGATACGAAAGAACTCTATACAGTGGTCGTGCTGAAGAAAGTTAAATTATTTCTTTTACCTTCCTATTTCATGCATACATGTGCATTGGATATTTACTGTAATGTATGATGTTGTGCTGATTATAGTTACGCAAACCAAATAATAAGGTTTGTGTAGTACGAATAATGTTGCATCGTTTACGTTATGCATTTGTGCGTAGTGAATAGTGGATCTGTGACGTAAATATATATTTCAATTAGTTTGTTCTCAACGTAACAGCAAGGCAGCAAGTTGTGGAGTTGATGTTTTTTTTTAAATAATTTTATCTATAAGGATTGCAAATATAACCTGTACGATGTGATACATGATGTATAAATGTTTGCAAATCAGGATACACTTAATATAGTAATAATTAAATTATTAGAAGAAACTGAGCGTAAAATTAAGTTTTATTCATAAACAAAATTTGATTCCATTGGTTATGCATTCATCATTGTTGCAGCTAAATAACAATTTTAAATATTTGTCTATTGCTCCTCCATGCTGCAACGATTCTGCTGTTAAATTGTGTAAGAATGAAAAATAATGGACATTGATTCGGTTATGTGAGCAAGACAATGATGCTAACTTATTGTAGAATTAAATTATCTACGATTTGGTGTATTAAATCAGTATGTTTATGAAAGCAAAAAAAAAAACAAAAATATCAACGTTACCTTTATTTGAAACTTATCGAAAACCTACCTAGTTTTACTACCTCGCAGAAAATGAGGTGGGTGGTTATGAATCTACTTTTTAGTAAGGACCAACAAACTAAACTGAAAGGAACAACACTGAAACATTTCATATCATTTTCGTTTAATCAAGTAATGTGATCTATGCTTGTTTAGATGATGTAATGTTTTTTTAAATAATACTGTCTTTCTTTTACTACTCAATCATAAAAAGAAAACAACATAAGCATTGCTCTTTCATTCAGGCATATTAATGTTTGTGGTATCATTATGTCTTTAATGTACCATGTTGCAATAATGTGCATGGTTGTAATAAACACGTAAGCGTACATTTAAAAATTCTCTAATACATGTAGTTAAACGCAAGCAGCAATGTTAGACGAAGAAGTTAGTTGAAAAAAGTATCGATTAAATCTACATGATAAAGCTACAGAGTACAGAAGATGCGAGAGAAAAAATCGATAAAACTAGCTTGCTGCGTATACAAACCAGCGGAAGAAAGACGGAGTGAGAGAGAATGTGAGAGAAATTGGAGAGAAAATATTGATACACTCGTACAAACGCCGGGATTCGGAAGTATTCTTACAGCTGAATTGGGTGGGGGGTGGAATGCAGCAAGCATAGACTTTATGCCATAGGAAGAAAAGGTGTGCCGTCGTATTGGAATCAAGTTGTGATAAAAAACGATGTGCTATGTGCGATGATTTTTTAAGTACAGCTACGATGCTAAGAAGTAGTACAGTATACGCTAAGAATGGATTGGACGATAAAATATGAACTAAACGATGAAAGTATATATATATATATATATATATATATATATATATATATATATATATATATGTATATGTATATATATATGTATATAGCATTACAGGGTTTTCAAAGCCAGTTTTGGATGTGAACGTTGTTATTCGCCGCGTGCAAGATGTTAATCCATATATATATATATATATATATATATATATATATATATATATATATATATATATATATATATATATATATATATATATATATATATATATATATATATATATATATATATATATATATATATATATATATATATATATATATATATATATATATATATATATATATGTATATATATATACAGGCGTCCCCCGAGTTACGACCCCCTCGATTTACGACCCCCTCGAGTTACGACGATTCGCAGATACGACGATTTTGATTTTGACAGTTAAAAGTTGTCATTGACAAGAAATTGATGTTTTTTTTTTGAATATCTGGGCTGATAACCGTTATACAAACATTTCCAAAGATTCCACAATTACCCTATCTTGAATATCTATACTGTGTACGGTTTTTAAAATATTTTTTATACATTGGTTCCACATCCTTTTTTCTTCCTTTCATTGTGTTCTTAGCTTTTGTAGGGCATAAACTGCAAGTAGTATATTGCGGGAGGCTATACAAACTCGAATCACGGTTGTCCTTGTAGGGCTTACCGGGTTTACATTTTTATTATTAACAGTGCTTTGCATCTAACCAACAAGCAGTGCAAACATGTCTTCAATTTCGTGTTACACGATGGGATATATGCAGATTACATTATTGATAGGTGAGTATTTTACATCCATTATAATTGCTTATTCGACATTTCAGATTTTGGTTGTTTTAAGTTACCGTGAATGAACCGAATCGTTTCGTTGTTTTGCTAATAGCGATACTAGACAGTGGTGGATTGGCAGGGCCCTAGATGTTGATAAGAAAAAAAAAACTGTGTTGGGGGGGGGGGAGGGGGGTTTGTTGTGGCTCTAACCGCTAATTTAGGGCCATAATCTGCCAATAGTTACATACTGGTCTAACGATCCATTGAGTGTGCTCTCGTTACATTCGCCACTGCCTAGTGTTTGTGAATCGATAAGGTAGAGCGGATCAAAATGGGCATGTTTAGCAATTTAATGAATATTAACAATATTATGTTTACATTATTACATGCCTCCCACATTCCTACCTATGCCATAAATCTACCACAAAGTCACAAAACAACATATTTAAAAAGGAATGAAAGAAAAATTTATGTTTTAAGTGATGATATTTTGACACGTACGGAAAAGGGGTATATGAAAAGACAACGCGTGTGAAACGGCTAAACACTGGGGAAAAAAGGTCATAACAACAGCGCTTAGTCAATGGTCAAAGCTTTGGCGCATGTTTAGTGAAATGTTTTCTCTTTCTATCTTTAGTTTTTCTATTCAGAAAAACCCTTCGAGTATTTCCGAACATGTATTATTAGAATTAAATATAATTACACTTTTTACTCGTTTCCATCGACGGAATCATATCTTTTGAAGCTGTGCCTGTTAGCATTACAGGGTTTTCAAAGCCAGTTTTGGATGTGAACGTTGTTATTCGCCGCGTGCAAGATGTTTATCCACATGAATCTGATATTTCATTTCCCTCATCCATCATGATTTTTAATTTATTCAGCATGATTTTCAACACTTTAACGGCCAACGGGTGAAGAGATCCGACTTCAAATCGCTGTGAAAAAAGTGTTGTGTCCGCACAAATCAAATGATTTCACAAATATATGGCACAAACAGAATAGGTGTTTAAATTACACATATTTCAACTCTTTGGTATATTGCACATAATACAGGGTTTTCCAAGTCACTTTCGAATGTGCACATAATTATTTACCGCCTCCAGGATGTTTTTCAAAAGATGTCCAGTGGTGTATTTGCTTCTTAATGAAATTTCAGTTTTGCATATGATTTTTAACACATCACAAATAACTATCAAACTCATTCCAGCTTGCCGATATGCCTAATTATCTCACCAGGGCTCCACTTATTCTCATTGTTTGCGTAAATCTTTGCTAAAACTTTGTCTCCTTTTGTAAAAACTCTAGTGACGTTCAACTGCTGATTATCTGGCGTGTTTGCTGGTTTTAAAAGATCAAGATCAATGCGAATGGGTCGGATAAACATGATTTCAGCAGGTGTTTTGTTTTGGTCCAGCACGGGTTTGGTGTTGTTTGGTATGTCAACATAAATATATCCAAAGCCTCCTCGAGCTTCATATCAGCTACTATTAATTTCTTTAAAGCTCTTTTGAACGTATCAACAAAACGTTCCGCCTGTCCTTTTCTTTCCGGGTGATATGGGGCAGTGGTTATTTGTGCTATGCCGCAACGTGTGCAAAAATGCTTAAAATGGCAAACGCAGGTGTAGACATGGTTTTTACTATTACCGGCCATTTAGAAAATGCATCTACTATCACATCACTATCACAAGAAAATATACTCAATTAATTGGCCCGGAATAATCAATGTATACTCTCTTCCACGGACCTAGTGGCTTAGACCAAGCTGAAGATTCCTTGGGCGGTGATTTGGATGCAGACTGACATGACACACATGTAGCAACGGTCTCAACAATGTTATCATTTATTTGTGGCCAGTAAACATAGCTACGCGCTATCGCCTTCATGCTTACTATTCCAGGGTGCTCTTTATGCAATTGTTTTAAACATCTCTTTTGCAAACTCTTCGGTAACACTACCCTTTCTCCAAAAAGAATGCAGTCCTTTACAAATTGTGCGAAAATTGTGTTAATGAATTGGACCGAGTAGCTTACACCATCTGACGTGTGAGCAAGTGGTAGACAGCGGTGTCTATTCAAAACGACTATTGTTATAAACAAGTGGACAGTTGTTTATTGGACTGGAAACCCAGTAAATTCTATAGGATAAAGAAGGTTATTTTCATTTATAGCTATGATCTTCTGCTGAGTGTCTATAGTGGTGCGATTTTCTAAGTCCGGGATCGGAATAATATTGAGCATCTTGAAATGTTTTTTCAATACGATTGTGTTTTGGATTACCAATATTATTTCTCCGTTTTCGAGTCTTTGCCTGTTATCTGTCTAGGACGGTGCCGGATCTTTTGATATTCTTTCCTATTCCTATCGGTCATATCTAGGGGGTTTGTTTCTATTGCATTGTACTTATTTATTATTTATTGAATTATTGTGCTTGTTTTCGAGCAGCTATCTAAGTGGGTATAATATAAAGGTGGGCTTATCCCAAGGTGTATGAATTTAGAAGGCTGATTTTTATCGCTTCTGCTTCTAAATGAAGATTGTAGGAGTGTTTTGAGTAATCGTCAAGCCTCCAGAAAGCTTGTTTGAGAATAAGTTTTCACCCGTTCTGCCAAAAAGTGATGCTCAAAATTTGTTATGAAAAAATGCTATGAGACCACCTGGACTACATACACTTTGATTCCAGATTCCACCACCTGATCTCTTTAATGCACTTTGGAATAAATGTAAACAACACCGTGTTTTCGAGCAGGTACTCGAATCTCATTCTAGCTTTTAGGGTAAAATGTTCTAGACTGAAAATCGCAGGCTAGTTTTTTGTGTGGTTTTGTATGGATAGTTTACATGATTTCAGCCTCCAACTGTCAAACTCCATACAAAAAACTAACTAGAATCGTGACTAGTACAAAAACACATACAAAAAACTAACTAGCCCCCACTGCTAGTTTTACAGTTGGTTTTGTCAGTTCATAGTCCCCGACTCGTACACGAGCAGAGCGAGTTTGTCCGTCTTTGCCGTAGTTTAGTTCACAGATTACTCCCTTTTTCCATTCACTTTTCTTATGCTCGTCGGGAAAATTTACTACGCTTCCCACTTCTAATGGTTTAGCAGGGTGTGTTCACTTTTCGCGTCTCGCGAGTTTGGGAGGATATTCGTTAACCCACCTCTTCAAGTATTCCTGTGTTATTGCTTGAGCCTTCTCCCAATCGGCTCGGGATGTCTTGCTAGTGCCTGAGATATTAGGTTCGGCTTCCCCGGAGCATCATATCAAAAAATGGGCAGGTGTTAAGGGTTCGTTGTCTTCTATGCTCAGGGGTATATACGTCAGAGGTCTTTTATTTGTTATAAATTATAGTTCAGTAAGGATTGTCCTAAGTACGTCTTCCTTATAGCTTTCTGCTATAGGTAGTAGGATTTTAATTTCGCCAACCATTCTTTCCCAGGACCCGCCAAAGTGCGGTGAGCCGGGGGGATTGAAAGCCCAGTCGATGCCATCCGAGGCGCGTCTCTCTCGGAAGCGTCTCAGCTCGTTGTCGGCACCCACGAAATTGGTGCCGTTGTCGCTGTACATACAGGAGATTTTTGCTCTTCCATGTTGCATATTTTTCAAGCACATTACGAAGGCATCAGTGCTCATGTTTGTGGCGATTTCGATGTGAACAGCTCTAGTGTACAGGCATGTAAAAAGTACCCCCATCTTTTTCTGTGCGTCTTCCTACGGTGACTGTTAGGGGTTCGAACTAATCGACTTCCGTGTGTGTAAAGGGTTTTTTCCCTGCGGTGGTTTGGCATTCTGGTAGTGGTGCCATTAGTGGAGGAGCTGGCTTGGCCCGTTCGTTTTTGCAATGTTGGCAATTGCTTATCACTTGCTTAAAGGCGGTTCTTAGATCTATTACCCAGAATTTTTTGCCTTATGGCTGCTAATGCGGATTCTAATTTCATATGGTAATATTTTTCATGGTAGTGGATTAATTTGAGCCTTGTCACGTGGTGGTTCTTTGGGAGAATGATTGGGTATCTCGTATCGTACTGCTATTTACTGGTATTTTACGTGATCTAGCCTACCTCTTGAGCGCATAACACCGTTGTTCAGTGTTGGATAAAGGCCACGAATTGAGCTATTCTGAATGACCGGGTTTTTTTAATTTCAGGAATGACATTTCTGGTGGGTATGTTTCCCGTTGAGCTTTCTTTATTAGGTATTCTTCGCTTTTGTCTAAAATTGGCTTGGTTATTAGGATGGTAAATGGGGTTTTACAGGGTTTACCTAGCCAATCCGGCATCGTCAAAGCGTTATCGGTCGCCGTAAATACTGTTTCGGGCGTCGTAAACCCTCAATTGGGCACTGTCATTTCTATTCGAGCCTTGTGAAGTATGAATCGGGCAAAGTACAGAACGAATTGGGCCTACTTTATATTTTGTTGCTTTCTAACTGTAAAACAATACTTTTTTGCTAGTAGTTGAACTGATATGTAAGAAAATTCTCTATTTTTAAGTTTAATCACATAAAAAATCTCCCTATACAAAACGAAGTAAGAGGGGACGCTCACGTTACGCTCACGTTACGCTCATAGGTGACGCTTGCTCACTATAGAAACTCTGTTTACGAAAAAGTTACTCACTATAGAATGGTGTTGCTAATCAAATATGGGTGCTTGGATGATTTTTATTTCTTTGCGTAGTTTCCTTTCTTCGAGGCAACAAGCAATGGTAGAGTGATTGAATCATTGAGGTATTCAAATTGAAATAAATCATTGTATTCTTTTGCCGACGTATTGAAAGTGTATCAACAATCATCAAATTATTCCCAGTAATTCTAAATAATTCTGTGGTAGAGACTCTACCACGTTCCATCTATTTGATTATGCGTAGTAGAGTTGTGTGGCTCAAAGCGTTTAAATAATAATAGTTTTAAAGTCAAATGCTCGCTTGAAAGGATTGCAAAATCGTACGCTATGAACGTTGAATAATTACAATTTTTCATTGTAGATTAACCCAAAAATGCGTGGTAAAATGCAATACAGTAAATCCATCGGAGTTACATAACTAGGACTAAGTGAACAACTTTAAAACATGCATCTAACGGGTTCATATTTCCCATGTATCGGGCCTCCATACGTAGATGGGCGGATAAGGCTTTGTACGAGTTGTCTTAAACAGTTAAATAAAATCTAAAATTGAATCATTGAATTTAAATATTTATTCATCCATTGAAAGTATATCTTGCGGGAAAAATTATTTTATGGTTCAGCAGTGGCATTACAACTGAACTGAACTGAAAAACTTAAATGAACTGCAACTCCTATTGGGAAAAATAGTGGGACAATAATGTACACGGAATAAAAACATTTCTGGGTTCTTTTTTATATGAGCACTTGATGAAACAACAATTTTGAATGAAGTTTGTTTAATTGTTTTTATTAGTATTTAGCACTCCTGGACATCCATGGCAGCTTGGTGCACAAATACTATTGCAGAAGGTGGGATACGGGTCTATAATAAGCCGTGACAGTGAGCCCTGTGGATGGGAAACTCGGACCCATATGTCATATGAACCTTTCATAGTAGCTATTCCATAAGTTCATAACGTCTAAATTAAATTTTGGTGTGTCGTATGCGGTTGTAAAAATGGTCAATGACAGCGGAATAGTTCACAATCTGCTTTGCCACAACAACCGTTGTCGGTCAAGGCCTGCCTGTACCACAGCGGGTCTTGGTTTTTAATGACTTTTTGATAACCCATGGCAGGATAATAGTTAGTCATACGTATGGGGACACGGTTCATTTGGGACTTGAACCCATGATGGGCATGTTGTTAAGTCGTACGAGTACCACGAGTCCAGCCAATAGTCAACATACTGAGAAAGAAAGTGGACCATGATTGCTCATGTAATGGAAACAGTAAAATTTACCACATATTGTAGATACGACAAAATATGGAAGGGCGATGAACTGGGATAAGAATTGGATAGAAACCTGTCCTGAACCTGAATTGATAGAAATTGGATGAAACACGGTCTTAAAGAGTATTAGTAAAAAGACACCAAAAGAGAACAGGATTAGTTATCCACATGTTTGCATGACAACCTTTAAATGTGCCCTGCAGTCAGTATACACGTCTAAGGTTATGTTGCAAAACCCTGCAACTGGGCCAAATTAACTAGTCATACAAATTCCTTTTTTTTAATTTTTAAATTAAATCCGTACAATGCAATTTGGTTTTATATTTTTTTAAAAATATAATATGTTTGGTGATTTAATTAGGTAAACATTTTAATATAATACATAATAAGTTAAACAACATGCAAAATACGAATTTTTAAACAACTTGATGGATCAAACACACCGAAGCTACCGATTTGACACCTTCAAGAGTAGGACGCTTTCATTCTGTACTATGCCCGATTCATACTTCACAAGGCCCGAATAGAAATGACAGTGCCCAATTGAGTGTTTACGCTTTGACGATGCCGGATTGGCTAGGTAAACCCTGTATTAGATTTACTTTTTACCCGCTGTGCAAAGCGACGGAAGAAATCATGGAGTTCTGAGAATTTTATCATGCCTTCCTTTTCTCTCCAACGGCAAATTTGTCAAGCAGCTCGTCGAGCCCGTCCCTGGCTCCGCATGAGTTGCTGTGGCGCTTAAAAAACCGTTAACTCACATTGGAACGATGCATTTGAATTTTCACAAATCAAACCAATGAGTGCAATGAGTTCAAACGCTGCAATCTAAAATTGACTACGGAATCGCTAGCTCACGCGCAGAATCCTAATTCGCATTAACACGTTCATCCCGGCGCTGATTTTCATCAACTTTCCTTTCCGCCGGCATCTAGAACGCAAGCTGATTGTGAAACCGGCATCCTGGAAATTTCACTGGCAGTCCCTGGGGCCTGCCATCGAACTGAACGTGTTAAGCATTGAAACAACTAGCACTAAATGACCGATAAAAACATTTTCTAACTACTAAATAAAACTAACTTTTCATTTATTTGACTATAACTAATTTAATTTATTTTTATAATCCCGCTACTTAACACCGTATCCCGCGATCACCGACACCAGAATGGCCTTTTTTCGCCATCGCTTCGCTCGTCTCGATCGCTTCTCACTCTCTTCTCATAAAATGTTCTCGCTGAGTGTCAGCCGCCCGAACATGCCGCCGATGCCGCCTTCAGCTCCATCTACACGTAGCCGGTTGTGTAGAGAACTTGTTGCGGCTAAGGTCGCTACATATCATTACACTTTTTTTTTTTTTCCGAAAGTGCTGCAAGAAAATTTTTTATAGTGCCGTTTTTTTTCATGCAAATCGATATCGCCTTATCAATTGATATCTCTGGTTTTCGCATCATTTCCGCCTGAACTACCCTCGTGGTGCAGTCTCGCTATTAATCATCTGAAGTTGCTCGTACTCGCAATATACGTAAATAGTGTCGTTTGGGGTTTGAATGTAATATTATCGTACCCTAAATTTTACTAATTTGACCTATTTCATATTTCAGATGTTCTGTTCTGGCTTGGGGACTTATCGCTTATAACAAACGCTGGGGGAGCAATTCGGTTTCTATCAATCATTCAACCTCATCCGCTCAACCTCGCCAGCTCAACCTTTCATTTCGCGTGCCTTGTTTAGTTTAGGTGTTGTTTTAACATGCCTTTTATACCGTGTGCTTTTCGTTGGTGCCTTCAGTGTTGATATGTGTTTGCGCTTATAGTGTGTATCGCTAGGGAATGTGTATCGATTGCTCACGGGAATGTTAGCTATAGTCGCCTTTATCTTTTTTTTTTTTTTTTTTTTTTTTTTTTTTTTTTTTTCTTTAAATCCTTATTTCTATTTACAAAAATTTCTATGTATAGATATATATGAAAACTCTATAACTAAACTTATTCGCGAATTTATGATACTACGATTGAAAATTTTGCTAATTATAAGGTGTTCATATATATCTATTTACAAATCTACTTGTTGTTTGTTAGACTAACTTAACCTAGGTTATTATTATTATTTTTTTTTTGAATGCCTTATGTTACTCGTTAAACTTTTTTAACCTATTATTATGAACCTTTTCTATTTTTCTTCCGTTCCTTATTTCGCAAGTTTGCTCGCTCGGTATTCCTACCACTTCATAAGGCCCTTTCCAGATACCCTGCAATTTTTGTCCAACCCCCGTCTGATTATTCCTAACTAATACCATTTCTCCCCACATGGGTTGCCAATCAATCGCATTCCTATCATATTTCTCCTTGCGTTTCTCTTTTGAATTTATCAAATTATTTCTTGCTATTGAATGAATCTCTGTTAGTTTTGTAATAAGCTCTTCGCAAAAATCACTATATAATTTTTTCCTATTCTTTTCTTTATAAATTGAAGTTGGAAGTCTAGCTTTTCTCCCGAATACTAATTCATAAGGAGTAAATCCCGTAGACGAATTTATACTTGTGTTGTATTCCATTGCAAAATATGGCAACACACTGTCCCACTGTTGATAATTTTTGCCCACAAATTGTCTCAAATATATTTTGAGTTCCCTGTTGGCCCTTTCTACTAAATTTGCCTGTGGGTGGTATGCTGATGTATTTATTTTTTTTATTTTTAAGATCTTGCATGTTTCTTTCATAATCTGACTCATGAAATTTGTGCCTTGGTCCGTTACTATCTCTACTGGAGCTCCATAACGGCAAATAACCTCCTCAACAAACGCTTTTGCCACCGTTGTTGCTTCTTGGTTTTCCAGGGCTGTTACTATTAAATATCTACTAAGATCGTCTTGAATGACTAATCCATACTTGTTCCCTCTCTCTGATTCCGGCAGAACAACAATATCCATGAACATTTTTTCAAATGCCTGTTTTGACGTTGTTGTTATCTGCATGGGAATTTTATTGAACCGGCCAATTTTATTCAATTGACACGACTTGCAACCTTTAACGTGTCCCTCAATGTCTCTGTCCATTCCCTTCCAGAAAAACAACTCCTTGATCCTCTTCTTCATCCGTCTCACTCCCACATGTCCTCCCAATGGGGCATCATGAAATTCATGAAGCACAGTATTTATTTCGCTTCTCTCAATTTCAATCTTATCAGAAAATGGGTTGTAGTTCTGGAATTTGGTTACGACAGTTTGTTTAACTTTTTCTAATTGCTCTTTTCTCTTAGCTTCTTTTTCGCTTGTTTCCTTTTCCAAATCAATTTTCATTAAGTTTTCCCAGTGATCATCTTGTAAAGTAGTACTCTTACTTGCTTCTATTCTCTCTTCCCCGTTATCATTGTTAAGTTCGAGAACTACTTTTTTTTTCGTTTGCCCGCGTGTTACCACTGCAACTGTATTATTTACTTCCTCATCATGTTCGTTCTCTTTAACCTCGGGAAGCCGTGATAGGAAATCGGCAACTATATTCTCTTTACCTTTCTTATACCGAATTTCACACTCCAACCCTTGCAGTCTCAATCTCAGTCTAGACAAAACTGGAGAATTTTCCTTGAGACGCCAAATGGATACTAATGGCCTGTGGTCGGAATAAATAATAAATTTTTGACCATAAATATAATGTTTAAAATGGTCAACTGCCCAAACAATAGCTAGAAGCTCCTTTTCAATCGGGTGATACCGCTTTTCTGCTCCTACCAGAGTACGACTGGCATATGCAATTGGGCGTTCTATTGTTTTTTCATTTGTTAATACTGCTCCTAGAGCATAATCGCTGGCATCAGTAGTTATAACAAAAACATCTCCAAAATCAGGACGTACTAACAAAGGCTCAGAAATAAGCAAACTTTTTAATTTTGTAAATGCCTCATCACATCTTTCGTTCCATATAAATTTCACATTTTTCTTCAATAATTCATGTAATGGTTTACGTATATCAGAGACGTTCGGGATGAATTTTCCATAAAAATTAATAGTTCCTAAAAATGAACGTACTTCTTTAAGATTTTTTGGCGTTTGCATATTTAAAATTGCCTTTACATTTAATTGTGTTGGTTTGATGCCTTTTTCATTGATTGTGTGACCTAAATAAGTAATCTCTGTGTGAAGCAGTTTACATTTTACCGGTTCAATTTTTAAATTATGGCATTTCAATGCTTCTAATACTTTAGTTAAAGTATTGATATGCTCCTCTACTGTATCCCCAAATACAACGATGTCATCTAAATAGACAAAGGCTTTAATGGGTTGAATTGTGTAGAGCACCGTGTTCATAAGTTTTTGAAACGTAGCCGGGCTATTTTTGAGCCCCATTGGCATCCTTAAGAATTCATAATGCCCCTTAGATGTTGAAAAGGCGGTTTTTTCAGCATCTTTTGGCGCTATAGGTATTTGAAAAAACCCTGACTTTAAGTCAATTGTTGAAAATATGTTGCTGTTACCAATATTGTCCATTATATCATCAATTCTAGGAATCGGATATATGAATGGTTTAGTGATAATATTTAGCGCACGGAAATCAACGACAATCCGATATTTTTTTTGATCGTTTTCGGATTTTTTTGGTATGCACATTACCGGCGCATTCCACGGGCTTTTGCTAGGCCTGATTATATGCTGCTTTAACATTTCTTCTATTTGTTCTTCCATGATCATGTTTAATGCTGTTGGGAACCTGTATTGCCTTTTAAATATCGGGATATTGGAACTAGTTTCGATTTCATGTGTCGCTGCTTGAGTGTATGTTAATTTATCTCCCGGGAGGTAGAATATATCACTGAAGTCAGCAATAATTTTGTTTGTGCTGATTTTTGTTGCATTATTTAAATGATTTAAATTGATTTTATCCATCAATTCCTTATACCTTTCTGAACCTACTAATTCCCTATCTTTGCTCGTTTTAACTACGTCGCAATCTGCGAGTTGCTTCTCTATGTGTGGGAGCAATTCGAAATTTCCTTTTTGAGTGTTATCACTGTTTTCAAAAAGGGTACCGTCTATTTGCTCTAATTCATCCATATTTTTTTTTATATTCTCGTCTGCGGTATTTAATGGTTCAGTATTTAATGGCTTCTTCAGATAAATTATTTGAAAATTCGATCCGATGCACATTGTATATTTTTTTAAAAAATCTGCTCCAATTATAGCTGGAACGCTAAGTTTTTCTAGTATATAAAATTTTATAGGGTATACAAAATTGCCAATATGTAGTTTTAAAAACATGGACCCTTCAGTATTTGATAAGGATCCATCGAAACTTGATAAAGTTACTTTATCATTGTGATTCATAAAATCTAAACCTAGCTCTTTTGCTATATCCAAACTCAAGGCGTTGAAACAGGCTCCCGAATCAATTAAAAAATTCACCATTTTCTTATTTACATTTTGCGACAAAATTTTAGCCATTAACCTACCGTCTCTAGTGCATTCAATATTAAGCGGTTCACATTCATCTATGGGAGTACTGTGTAGTGTTTGCTTCGTCTCCTTACACGTCTCTGTTTGTAAACCAACAGAAAACATGTTATTTTGTTTTAAGGGAACACTAGTTTTAGTGTTAAAATCAACTAGTGTTCCTTGTATCAGTTTTTTGTATGCATGTTTTGATATGCTTGCTTTTGGTAAGTATATTGAGAAGGCCCTTGTGAAAATTTATGTGCATAGTAGTTTTGTGATGATGGTGGACAGGTGTTTTCATAATGGTGTTGTGGTGGTTGTGTGTACTGATTTCTATTTTGGTAATAGTGTTTTCGTGGATGTTGTGTATAATTATTTTTATAAGATGCAAAATATCTATTTGGCTGAGCTAAACTACTGTTGAAGTAAGTGTTATTTTGGTTATGTGTAGTGCTATTATGTTGTGGTTGACCATCATAATTGAAGTTAGTGTTATTTTGGTTATGTGTAGTGCTATTATGTTGTGGTTGACCAAAATCACAGGTATCTAAATTGTTAGTGTTGTTATGATCGCAGCGTGAGGCACTACTATTATTCATTAGTGTATGGGGCTGGTTTCCTCCATACGTTGTGTTGTGGCCCATTGAACGATTATTAAAACTATTGTTTTGACTCGCATTGTAGGTCTCATCATATTCATTATTTGGTACCGGTGTTTGCGAGCGATTTAGTCTAGCCTCAATTTTCCGAATATGTTCGATTTGAACAACTTCATCTTCCAGGTATTCCAACAAGTCATCAAATTCCAAGTGTTTATTGGTTCTGGCTAAAGTTTGCAATTCTGGGTTTCTTAATCCGGCTAAAAAGTGAATTTTTAAATTTTTTTGTGCGTAAGAATCTTCACTGTTTTTCGTATCGATGTTCATTATATTTTGTTTTAACCTTGCCACCCTTTCTTTATATTGAGTGAAAGGTTCATTGACTCCTTGCTGCAAAGTTTCCACTTGTTGGAAAATGGCTTCTACACTCATTTTTTCTCCAAAAAGCTTTATTAAATTTAATTTAACATTCGCCCACGTATCATCTAATATGCGACTGAAAAATCCAGCAGCATTTCCTTTTAATTTGAACATTACCGTTCTAATTAAATCCTCTTCCGATTCGCCTCTTGGTATCTGATTCGCAAAATATTCCACTTGAAATAAAAATCCATCTAATTCCTTTGCAGCTCCGTGATATTCAGGAATGCATAGCATTGCCTTTTCCGTTGGGAATTCGTAAGCCATTTTTGAAAATGACGCGTTCAACGCTCTATCGATTTCAAGGCTTTGATTTAATAATTCTCCTTTGAGAACTTGGAGGCGTTTTTGGTAATTATATTGTGTGTTTAGACAACTTTCACTATTTGCCGTGGAGTTTAGTTGCGGTAATGATGGATTAATATTATTTACACTTTTTGAATGAACCTGAACAGATCTGTTCCTAAGTGCCAACACCCTTGGGTTCATTACCCTCTACGTAAGCGTAAAGAATGAAGGATTAATAAAAATGATACTTAAACTACTGTACCAACTACCCCTTACTGCTTATTATTACTAAGTTGATACTTTTAAGGAAACTTGTTGAGAAAAAAAATGAAAATTTACACTTATTTCACTAATTATCACTTAATCACTAACAAGCTACGATTTTCCCTTCACCACTTACCCAAAAAAATTTTTTTTTCCTTCACCACTATACCTGATTCATACACCAGCCAGAATTAGCGTTATTTGCGCTACTAAGTATGCGCTTTACCGCTGTCACCAGATGAAACAACTAGCACTAAATGACCGATAAAAACATTTTCTAACTACTAAATAAAACTAACTTTTCATTTATTTGACTATAACTAATTTAATTTATTTTTATAATCCCGCTACTTAACACCGTATCCCGCGATCACCGACACCAGAATGGCCTTTTTTCGCCATCGCTTCGCTCGTCTCGATCGCTTCTCACTCTCTTCTCATAAAATGTTCTCGCTGAGTGTCAGCCGCCCGAACATGCCGCCGATGCCGCCTTCAGCTCCATCTACACGTAGCCGGTTGTGTAGAGAACTTGTTGCGGCTAAGGTCGCTACAGCATTAAGCATAACTTTGTTACCCTAAGCTTTTGCTTTCGTATGTTGTAGATTACACAGATAGACTGAGCCGTCTGCGCAAGGGCGTATGTGTGCAACACTTTCGCCAAATGTGTTTTCTTCCGGAATGTTATGATTCATCGGTCAAAGAAAGGAAGGTGTTGATGACAGTGGCGGATTGGGGGAATCGGGGGCCCTAGGCGGAAAGACAAGTTGAGGCCCCTGTAAATGGTAGCTGCTGACCGAGAGGAGAGGGTACTGGCACACAGCTATTGGGAGATTGAACAGTATACCTAAATTGCCGGCGGGAGGGAGAGAGGAGGGGGGGCGGTTGCCATGAGACTCCTACGATCATCGGTCACAGGCCCTAAAATTGCTGGCGGCATGGGGGGGGGGGCAATTGGTTCTCCAGCCACGGGGGCCCAACGACCATCTTTCCGGGGGCCATTGTCGCTAATACTCTGTCCACTTGTAAACATACGGCATACTACAGACTAGAGATCTTCGGCGACCGCCTAGTCTGCCTACCGTTAGATCTGCCGCTGGTTCATGACGGTGTTTTTTTTTATTGTGGAGGTGCATCCTTCCCCCTGCCTGCAGCGTATGCATCGGGCAGGAGACAGTGTGGCAGTATGCAAGTTGTCCGCTGGATAGGAGCGGTCCCGCGGCACCGCCATCATTCCGCACATCTGCATGGCCGTCGTGGGTTCTAACCGCGTATGAACCGTCCGCCGTAGCAAGAGCTGACTATCCGGCGACGTGGTACTCAAGTGAAAAGGCCTGGACGATCGCGTAGGCCGTAATGACAAGAATAATAATAAGAAAAAGAACTTTGAAGCGCCATTCGTACCGGGGACGATGAACTTTGTTGCTGCCGGGTCTACCGCCGTGGCGCGACAAATGCAGGGAATACACTTGACCGAAGGACATACCGAGCCTTACCCATTCCAAGGCAGTGCCGGCCACACGGCGTCATGATACCGACTCCAAGCCAACAAGCCACCAGATTTTGGACGGACAGGTGCAGCACCACACGCGCACCATAACAAACAAATCCAGAATTATCTTTTGTTTGAATTCAATTAAAGTTTTACTTCCACTAGTCTACCTGTATTGGAAAGAAATGTTCTACATATCACACGCACGTTTGCTTCGATCGTGTGTCTTTTTGATACCCCAAACAGCAGAGCCGATTGCAAAAATGGTGGTGCCAATCCAATGGTTGTGTTGTCGCTCAGGTTGCGAGATCAAAAATGCACCGACTTTGTAGCCGCAGCGGATGAAAATGTACGCATCAGGATCAAACATTTTTGGGGTTTCCACACGCACGCACGCACGCACAAACACGCACGCACACATGCATGCGCACGAGCGAGTACGACTATCTTATCGGTAGAACGGCTGGTTCAGCTATCTTG
Source organism: Anopheles coluzzii (assembly GCF_943734685.1). Lineage (NCBI taxonomy): Eukaryota > Metazoa > Arthropoda > Insecta > Diptera > Culicidae > Anopheles > Anopheles coluzzii. Next base: position 58,749,604 of record NC_064670.1, read on the forward strand.
TAGCGCATCCTCATTCAAAGCGCCGGGCGGGGTGGGGGATCGCGACATGATAGAATGAACGGTCACTTTCCCGCGCTGTGTGCGTGTGTGTGTCGAAACCCGAAAACTCGTGACAAATTTCGGCATATTTAAAAAAATATGTTATTGCCACTATACACCGTGCTACATGATGCTTAGAAGGTCGTTGAAGCATCAAACATGTTCAAATTAAAAAAAATTAGATTAGTGTTAGACGTTCTCCTACGCTTGTTTGAAATAGGCTTTTCCATCCTCGATAAGCACGGGCATCAAATGGCGTCATCAGTAGCGGCACGAAATAAAATAAACCATCAGTACACCGATAATACTTTAAATCCTAAAATGAATTAATTTCTCGCGCATCGTCATATATAAATAAATGCTAACATCCACCAATTACAATACACAACCGCAATGCACATATATACCAACACATACACACAATCAGCTGACGGCGAAAGACACGGGCAGAAGCGCAAGTAAGGCAAGAAAGGGCGAAGGAGGGAGAGGAAGAAGTCGAAAAAATGGGCGACAAAAACATTTGTTTTGCTCCACCGCGTGAAATAGTTCGTCTATTTCCCCAACAGAGGGCGCCAAAACTGCTCAACCCAGCGCAAATTTTGCCCCATTGCACAATGGGCATTTGCCGAGATGAAATTCAAAAAATCAACTTTGTAATAGCGCAATTCCAAATAATAGGTTTTAATACTAAGGGTTAAACTAAGAAAAATACCAAATATGAGCTCTTTATCTGTTCTGGTTCTCTAGAAAACACCTCTCAAAGTCGAGATTTGTTAAAAAAACGCAGAAAAATCTTCACTTTTTTGGAAAACTTTAAACCTTTGTAACTTTTTCAAATATGAACCGATTTTGATAAATTTAGACATTTTATGAAGGATATTTAGTCAGCTTTATAAACACATGAAAAATTTTGAGCTAAGTTAATTTTATGCAAAAATATACGATAATAACTGAAGAAACCTCCTGAAAATTTTCATAATTTTAATTTTTGACTTGATGCCATTATAAAAGTGGCATAGAGTGGCGTTGTCTCATATATGTCACATCATAGTGTAATATATATACTATCAATCTGTGAAGAAATATTCTGCGAAAGTTTGCGAACGCGAATTTTATTGAAGTTTTTTCACATCAACTTTTTCTAAAAACAGACACATGCGTAACTAGGCGGCTCCATAGGTGCCTAGTGTAGCGTATTTCGTGTATTCTAAAAAAATATATTCTACGTGCTTTTGATCAACTTTCATTTCAATTACGAAGCTGTGTATCTTAGTTTCAGCTCATGTACTTATCTAATATGTAAATTTCTATTCTAACCTAACTTTATCATTAAATATAATGAAGCAAATCAGAACAAAATACCTTTTGGTCCTACTGCAGATTATAGAAGGATATAAGGAAAGTAATTCTTAAATTATACGCATAACAGGAAAACGTTATGAATGCAGTAGCATCTATTGGCGTTTTGGGAGAAGAAACTCCCAAAACTCATGACAAACTAAATATAAGGATAGAGGGGAGATGCTACAAAGAATATTTTGCAAGAAAGAAAATGCATCCAGAAGGACATTTTGTATAATGAGCTGTATTCCTCTGATTCGTTAACCAGTTCAATATCAGTATCTACACGCACTAAAATAAAGACAGGGTTTAACTTTACAAATGAAGTAAATACTTAGTTTGTAGCTATCGTGCAATTTTGATTTTTTTAGATAGTTGTAAAACCAAGAAGGATTTTTAGTTTTATTACCCCTTCTGAAGGCAGTACAGCACTTGGAAAGGTATTGGATGAATGTTCAAAGACAAACAATATGTGCTGCTTTTTATTACGAATTTGGGAAGTTCTTTATTTCAATGCACCTGCTCTATCTAATTATTTAAATGCCTTTATTCATGTCTTTAGAAAAGTGAACTAGACGTCACGAGCTTGTAATAGCATCCATCTAAGTTGTGTATGTAAATTTTTAATATTTGTACTACCTGTGAGTAAAAGTGACGAGAATTAGCTACAATTGTCCTATACAAAGCAGAAAAAATTATCTTATTTAAAATTATTATGTTTTGTTTATATATTATTATTATTATTATTTATTTAATCTTCATTACGGAACATTACAGTGTATTTTAAAATGGTTTATACTATTAGCAACAAATAATACAAGAAAAAAAACACACAAAATTAATAAAACTAAGCAAAGATCCCTTAAAACACTATTTTATGTAGCGCCACCTGGTGGTATGGATGCGAACTACAAATAAAATGTTATTTACTATCATAATACTTTACTACAAACGATAAAAACTAACAATTTCTGCAAAAATAATTTTATCCCGCAATTTGTTCTAAACTGCCCATTGTGCATTGGCTGCGCAGGCAACTGCTGAAATTTGCGCAGCGGGTAAAAGGTAAAAGCTAATTTTTGGTTAAGTTTAGTATTCTCATAAATTCAATTACTTATGTAATGACTTTCATAAATTGTAACGATTTGACATATGAGCTGTCAAAGATGTTATCGAAATGCATGGTGAAATACTACCTGCATAGAGTTTATTCTCTTTAACATAATAAAATTAAAAATATCCCTTCAACAGGCCCATAGTTCATACTAGCATAGATTTCTATGAACAACAAATCATTGCAAATAAAAGATTATGGGTATCATTTATGTATTAAAATAAATTTATTTATTTATATTATTATTTGTTACATAATGATTGTATTTGCATTCTAAAATATAAATGCTGCACATTTAAAATCAAAACATAAATCTTTCAATATTTTGACGTATTTCCCGCCAAACTGACAGAATGAAATGGCGTATATCGATATTGAAAAATAGTGTTAGGGGAAGGTAGGTAAAGACGGACACTGCGGGTAAGATGGACACTTCTCATAAATGCATCAAAATGGTAATTTTCGAAGAAATCAACAATGCAGCATCTTAACTTAAAGTTAAACAACACATTTGAGAACATTTTTGGCATAATATATGCAAAATTGGTTAAATCCACGAACAAAATAAATTTTCAATCATGAGCATCCTTGTGGATCTAATTTGACTACTACGGATCTTAAGCTCTACAACTTGTATTGTTTATATTTCCGGAAGTTTTATTTCATGAATGAGTTGTCGTGATCATTAATGAAAAAACTTGCGAAAGAACGAGAATGAAAGCAATACAAAATATTGTTTGGTGGTTTAAACATCCTGACCAGTGCTGCAAAATGTCATGACTATCACGAGATTTTCACCAACGAAAACAATCAACATATCCGTGGTAGCTTGATGTTCATTGTTGATAGTCAATAAAAGTGCATCATGACATGCTGAACACGACATGTGAATTCTTGAGTCCAACGCGATACTCTGACTGACAAGCTTAGCTTACTGCCCGCATAAGCATAATCATGACTATTGCTGGCTGTGTACTGTGCTACCAAATATCACTGTTTCAGTCACCAACGCTCATGACTGAAACGAACCTCAAATCAGCTCACGTACACAAGTGCGATGATCAGACGCAAGATGAACATAGTCGTTGTGACGTGTGACCAGATTGGTGACATTGCAGCAACCACCTCTTGGTCGGTCACTTTGACGTGACTTTGTTTGTCTGTGATCAATTTCGAAATGTCACTGGTTCTATCACGGGTTTAACTTTACAAATGAAGTAAATACTTAGTTTGTAGCTATCGTGCAATTTTGATTTTTTTAGATAGTTGTAAAACCAAGAAGGATTTTTAGTTTTATTACCCCTTCTGAAGGCAGTACAGCACTTGGAAAGGTATTGGATGAATGTTCAAAGACAAACAATATGTGCTGCTTTTCATTACGAATTTGGGAAGTTCTTTATTTCAATGCACCTGCTCTATCTAATTATTTAAATGCCTTTATTCATGTCTTTAGAAAAGTGAACTAGACGTCACGAGCTTGTAATAGCATCCACCTAAGTTGTGTATGTAAATTTTTAATATTTGTACTACCTGTGAGTAAAAGTGACGAGAATTAGCTACAATTGTCCTATAAAAAGCAGAAAAAATTATCTTATTCAAAATTATTATGTTGTGTTTATATATTATGATTATTATTATTTATTTAATCTTCATTACGGAACATTACAGTATATTTTAAAATGGTTTATACTATTAGCAACAAATAATACAAGAAAAAAAACACACAAACATAATAAAATTAAAAATATACCTTCAACAGGCCCATAGTTCATACTAGCATAGATTTCTATGAACAACAAATCATTGCAAATAAAAGATTATGGGTCTCATTTATGTATTAAAATAAATTTATTTATTTATATTATTATTTGTTACATAATGATTGTATTTGCATTCTAAAATATAAATGCTGCACATTTAAAATCAAAACATAAATCTTTCAATATTTTGACGTATTTCCCGCCAAACTGACAGAATGAAATGGCGTATATCGATATTGAAAAATAGTGTTAGGGGAAGGTAGGTAAAGACGGACACTGCGGGTAAGATGGACACTTCTCATAAATGCATCAAAATGGTAATTTTCGAAGAAATCAACAATGCAGCATCTTAACTTAAAGTTAAACAACACATTTGAGAACATTTTTGGCATAATATATGCAAAATTGGTTAAATCCACGAACAAAATAAATTTTCAATCATGAGCATCCTTGTGGATCTAATTTGACTACTACGGATCTTAAGCTCTACAACTTGTATTGTTTATATTTCCGGAAGTTTTATTTCATGAATGAGTTGTCGTGATCATTAATGAAAAAACTGGCGAAAGAACGAGAATGAAAGCAATACAAAATATTGTTTGGTGGTTTAAACATCCTGACACCAAAGCGGGAAAGACGGACACTTTGTTGTAGGGAAAGAAGGACACCAAATTTATTGATTTATTTTACTTCTTATATCAATTGGTTATGAATAAATTTCATCAAATACCTTAAATAAGGGTATTCCGATGCTATAAACCAACCAACAGTAGCCATTCGTTATGCTATTACTCGCTCGACGCTGATGAGGCGCTTCACGAAATCCAATATCTTGTCACGACTTGGACAACTTTAAACAATAAAAAGAAGAGGCATTGATACGACATTGTTCAGGAATAGATGAGAAATTCTATGGGATTACAAATATCAAATGTTGAATTGTGACATGGTGGAACATGGATTGAACTATTAACAAGCCCCTCAAAAAAGACTGGGGTTGTGGACTTTTCCTAAAAGGAAGTTCTAGACTGTTGTTCTGTAAGCTGGAGCAACATCAGCTGTAAGTGTGCAATATTTCTATAATGCTTTAGATGCTGCATTCTACGATGTTTTAAAATCGGCGCTTACAGTTCCTAAAACCATGGCTGAATGAATCGTCGTTGCAATAGGCCAAGAATTGGTTTATAAACGTACCAGGACGTGGAAAGCGATAGAATTTATTAAAATACTGTAAAACTCTTCAATTTCCAACGTTTTCTACAGGTGTCCATCTTACCCTTCATGGTGTCCATCTTTCCCATATCAGGTGTCCGTCTTACCCGAACATTTCAAAACCGCACGAAAAAAACCATGTTTTTCATTCATGGAAAAAACGCAATAATCGATGGAAACTTAAAAGTTTCAACACATTTTCTGATAAAACATGAGTGTAGGATAATGTATGCACATTTTCATGGTCGTTGCACTTATATTTCCCTAGATTTTTACCATTTCCCTTAAGGTGTCCGTCTTTACCTTTTTAAAAACTTAAAAGAGCTAAGGAAGCTGCATTAAAAAAATATACGAAGTACCGATCACCTGTTAACAAAAGCATATTAAATGAAACAACTCGCTTGTACCGTAGTTACAATAAAATACGCTACGGTGGCTACTTGTCTCGGTTGGAGAAGAATTTTATCAAAAGGCCCAAAGCTCTCTGGAGTTTTCGTAAGAAACACAATAGTACAAATGTGACACCTAAATCGATTTACCACAATGACCGAGCTGGTTCAACTGCTTCAGATATGTGTGATATATTTGCGTGTAGATTCGAGGAGGCATACACAATCTCAACTACTGACGACAATATTATCACCAACGCTTTAATTAATACTCCTAATGATGTCATCGACCTTAATTTAACTAATATATCGCAAGAATCTGTTCTAAATGTGCTCAAAGCAGTCAAGCCCAAAGCTAGTCCCGGCCCAGATGGTATTCCTGCCATCATTCTCAGCCGATGCTGTGAGTCCATTGCGCCGATCTTCACCAAAATTTTTAATTTTTCGCTGCAACAAGGAGAATTCTCCTCTATTTGGAAGAGTTCATGGATAGTCCCCATATTTAAAAAAGGTGACAAGGAAGATGCAGCCAACTATAGAGGCATAACATCACTCAGTGCTGGAGCCAAAGTTTTTGAGAAAGTGATCCAAACAAGTTTACTCACGGCTTCATATCACTATATTAGCCCTCAACAACACGGTTTCGTTCCAAAGCGGTCGACGATTACTAACCTTGTTGACTTTACATCACAATGTCTCCGTAACATGGATAGCAGGATTCAAACAGATGCAGTTTATATGGATTTAAAGGCTGCTTTTGATAGCATCGATCACAACATCCTTTTAGCCAAGATGAACAAGTTGGGACTTGGGCGAAATTTAATATGCTGGTTAGAATCGTACCTTGTCAATCGATCGTATGCTGTATCTTTCTCACGGTGCCATTCAAGGTCTTTCATTGCATCATCTGGTGTGCCACAAGGTAGCAACCTGGGTCCACTACTGTTTGTACTGTTCATCAACGACCTATCGTATGTAGTACCAGCAGCGAATCATTTAATGTATGCAGATGACATTAAAATCTACATGACGATAAAAAATGACACAGACCACTCCGAGCTACAACAATACCTTCTCGATTTTCACCAATGGTGCAATCGAAACCGCCTGAGCCTCTGCATTGAAAAATGCCGAGTCATTTCATTCACACGCGCACGAGAAATTAAGAATACCAGCTACACAGTTAACGGTTTACCAATAGAACGCACTAATACTATGAAGGATCTCGGAGTCATACTTGATTCAAAGCTGTCATTTGACCAGCAAACAGAGGAGGTGATTACCCGAGGTAATCAATTGCTTGGCATGTTGTTTCGGATAACAAGAGATTTCAAAGACCCAGTCTGCATCAAAGCGTTATACTGTGGTATTATCCGCCCGGTACTCGAATACGCCTGTGTCGTCTGGAAGCCCTCAACCCAAAGACTTTCTGAGAGAATGGAATCGATACAGCGTCGCTTATCCCGATACGCAACACGCTTGTTACCTTGGCCACCTGGCAGTCAGTTACCACCTTATGAATCGCGACTTCTGCTCCTCGGACTGCAACCGCTCCACATCCGACGCCGTACCGCACAACAACTATTTGTGGCTGGTTTACTGCAAAATAACATCGACTGTCCTTCCCTACTCCAGCAGTTAAACTTTTACGCGCCTGCTGTTCAGCTTCGCTCTCGTCCGTTACTTGCCCTGAACCGTAGTCGAACTGGATATGGATCTAGAGACCCCCTCAACTCCATGATTAGGGTGTTTAACGAAGTTCGTCATTTGTTTGATTTTGGAACCTCAGTGCAATCCTTTAAAAACTGCCTTAGAAGCGAATTATTAAGATGATCTTACTACTTATTTTAATCTAATATTAGACTTAAGAACATTCACACGGATCCATTGTTATCCATTGAACGAGTAATAAACAAATTTACCTACCTTCCCCTACGATTTTGAAAACAAAACTTTTTGTTTTGAACTGGCTTTCAAGATTTCAAATCACCCGTGCAACCTTCAGTATTCGTTTAACCTTCGTTTCTATGACCAAAAATACACCCTCATCTTTATGACCACCTATCCGGGTAGGTAGTACGTTTTATAAGGGAATTTGTATTTTTATTTGCGAAAAAATGTCTTATTTAACTTATTTTATGGAGCTACAGCGCCTACCACAACTATATGGACAGTCGTTTTTCGCGATTTGCGGAAAATCCATAAGAGATAGATAAAAACAGCGAATGTATAAGTTGTGCAGAATACTATTTCACATCTTCGTATATTTTTTTAAATTTTTTTTAACACATTTTTACACGACTTATGACGAAAAAACAAATTTATGGACGTACCATAACTATAAAGACACATCGAAAAACAGGTTTTATGTGCTAACTAACGCATTTAAAAATCGTTCAAAAATATAAATAACATATTCTAGAGAGGTTTTAAAGAAACACGTTTTTGAACGATTTTTAAAAATTGTTTTTATAACTTATTTTAAGGTTTTATAAGTTTTATAAGAGTAAATATCAAAATATATTTTTTTCGAATATCACAATTTTTTTCTCCTGTAATTATTGTTTTGAAAATGCAAACCAAAGTATGTAAAAAGTTTTTCAAAAATTATTTTGAAATTGCCATGAGAACCTTATCAATTTTGTGAACAACGGTTCAAAACTGATCCGATCAAACAAAAGCGAAACTAAAAAGCTCAACAACGATTTTTTAGCAGAATATAAATATTTGCTGCTGTTACATACATAGTTGAAGAATGTAATCCTAGTCCGATATTTTTTTCCTCCCACCACCCACTTCACCATCGATGTTCTCTTAGGCCGCTACAAAGTAAGTGCTATTGTTTTGAACTGGCTTTCAAGGCTTGGCAATCACCCGTGCAGCCTTCAGCATTCGTTTAACGTAGCTGAAATCTTCTGTTCTAACATTAAAGTGGATTGAAAACCCCTAGATAAGAGGAAAGATTCGCTATCAAATGATTGTTCCATGTAAAGGCACCTAATGAAATACATACATTAAAATATTCATATATTTTTCTTTTTCGTTTTTTTTTTCAGGAATTATAAGTCTCACTTTTGGTGTTGAGGTTCATTTTGAAACGCCAGATAGTGGATTCTTTCTGAAGCATTCTCCGCGACAAAGTGCTTTAGCATCTGTGGTATCGGCTGCAACATCAAACTATGGTAAAGTACGATCATCTAATGGTGATTCCGTATTATCGGTGGACCGATTCACGGTAGTACAAACTACACAACCAGTATCTGTTAGAGCTAGCTATGGGCCGTTTTCTACAAAGCAAACAGTACCTGCCCGTTACATCGTTCCAGACGTACTTGAAAGCACACATGCTGAAGGAAGTTCCACACATAATACAACCGCCACATTGATGGAATTACAACAACAGTCAAATCTTCAGTTAGATATATCCGCCCATGTAGTACGAAACACTGTCGCACGTGATTCACCTGTACTTCGCGTTTTGTTTCATGCTGGTGCAGATCCAGGCGGTCATTTACAAAGACAGAAAATTTGCGTACTGCTTCATGCGTCGATGGGTAACCAAATTCCACTTAAAGGGAAGTGTATGCCGGAAGGCGAAGATGGCGTATGTGTAGCAGAAGTAATTATACCATCCAACTGGTGGCCACCTTTACCTCCTCCAGAAAGAGACGGACGTATCTCCAGCACGCCACCCAAGAGCCCACAAAGAATAGTACAAGTGTCTTATAGTGTATTCGAGCCTCCTGCACGAAGTCCAGAACTTTGTGAACCTAAAGTACAGATTCAACCGTTGACACCTTTTGCAAAAATTCCTCTTATTCAATCACAGTTACCATACAAAGAACTACGCGCTGATAATACGCTTACTATGATGGTTCCTCAACAACCTCTGTATCCACTGTCAAAATTACACGTTCCAGTTTTTCTTCATCCAGAGAAAGGTCAGAATATTGCTGTATTTATAGTAAGGTACGTAGTTTTATTTTTTTATAAATCGAAACATATTGTTTTTGAAATATCTATATAAGTAACTATCAAGAATAATTAGCAGTCACTTTTTCAAACTTGATCACAAGAATGGGTGAAGCTATTATCAAAAATATTTTTGAAAACAGTTTTTTCCTTTGATATTTTAGAACATTGTTTATTGTTGTTTATTTTTTATCGGGATCTTGAAGATCCTACATGAATGTACTTAAATTAGTGCTTATATACTATTTAAGGTACATAAATCGATAGGGGAGAACTGATGCACAAGAATAGAAAATGTATTTTGAAAATAAAATTATTACGTAAGTTGTGTCCTGAGTCTATCTCTAAAAACATTCTGTGGTATGTTGAAATCAAATAAATCAAAGTTATTTATGAAAGTTCGACACATAGCTGACATAGGATCAGACTGGCCAAAACGAGTTCTATAACGAGGGACGGATATGAATTGACGTGTACGTAGATTCCTAGATGGCGCGTTAAATTCTATCGTAGCTAATAGAGTAGGAGCATCAATATGATGGTTAAGTAGTCCTGATATAAAAAGGCATTTAGCTATCTCACGGCGCTTTTTCAACGACTGAATCCCTAAAAGCAGACACCGGGATTGGTATGACGGTAACACATCGCCCTGTCGCTATGGTAACAGTCTTACAGCATATCTAGTCGCTTTTCTTTGGATGGCCACGATTCGATTACTCCATTGTTCGGTACAGGGGTCGCTAACAATACTGCCATATTCTAACACTGATCGAACGTAGGCACAATAGATGGTTTTTATGGTCATAGGATTACGGAAACCTTGCGTTGATCGAATAATACAACCCAGTAGTTGGTTCCCTCTGGACACTATATTCTCTAGGTGATCGTTAAATGTTAAACGTGTGTCGAGAATGATCCCAAGGTCGCGGAATGTATCGGTGCGTTCAACGGATATGTTATCGATCTGGTAGTTAAATCGTGTGCAGGACCGAGAACGGTAAAAAGACAAAACGCGACATTTTTCGATACATAGCACCATTGCATTATCACGGCACCATATGCTAAACAGGTGTATGGCGTGTTGAAGATTGATGCAGTCATTGGTATCGTTGATAGGAGCGAACAGCTTAACGTCATCGCCCAACAGAAGAAAACGGTGTTCCGCTAGCAATTGCCCTACATCGTTTATATAAAGAATGAAGAGCAGCGGGCCCAAATTGCTGCCTTGAGGCACCCCTGAGGTGCCAAGCACCTCTCTAGATGTATGATCGTTTAACTTTATCTTGTATGAGCGTTCTGTGAGGTAGGAATGCAACCACTTAACTATTTGATTCGAAATCCCTAACTTCTGAGATGAGGTCGAAAGCAGCTTTGAGATCGGTGTAAATAGCATCCACTTGACCTCCGGAGTCGAGATTAAGTTTGCAGAAACCAACGAATTCAGTGAGGTTCGTTAATGTTGCACGTTTGGGTACGAACCCGTGTTGGTTATCATAATGTAATTCGATGTAGCAAAGAGAATACGGCCGTGAAGCAGAAGCTCAAAAGCTTTTGATACCGCACAAAGTGATGTGATACCGCGATAGTTTGAAGCACATGAGCGATCCCCTTTTTTAAATATTGGTACCATCCACGAGGACTTCCATAAGCGTGGGAAAATACCGGAACTCAGTGACGTGTTGTATATGTTTGTTAATACAGGTGCTAGGGACTGATAGCATCTACTGATAATGAAACTCGGGATGCCATCGGGACCAGGAGCTGTAGAGGTTTTAAGGCTTTTGAGGCACTTTTCTACTGTGCGTATATCAAACGTAGGAATGGTGTAATCAATCATGTTTAGAGGTGTGTAAGATGTGGCCCTTAAGATCACCGTTTGATCTACAATTGGGGTGGAGAAAGTATCGGAAAATCGTTCAGCGAAAATGTTGCAAATATCTTCGGGTGACGTGCCCACGGAATCATTATATTTAATTGTGCTTGGAACTACGTTTGAGCGTCGTCTGCTGTCGATGAAGCGCCAAAATTTTCGGGGATGTCGGAGAAGGTATCTTTCGATTGAAGATATATAATTATGAGTCGTTATAATTTATTTATTTTAAACACACTTCATTATCGAACCGTACTGGGTGAAGGTTGAACGCAAAGAGAGCGATCGAGTGCACGACAGGCCACGTTATTCCTCCGGGCATAACGAGTTCGGGCAGTCCGTGAGACGCGTTTGTTTTACTCTGTCAAATACTTCACAGCTTCGTCATCTTGCTTCTAACTATGGTAATCTATGTGCGCCCATAGTGTTACCCTAAATTCCTGGGGGGGGGGGGGGGGGGGGGGGGTGGAAGACGAACGTCCTCGGTCGATTCATAAAGGGATTTTTTTTTCATAAACGTTACAATATTTATCTTAATCCTATCCTAACTAGGTCTAACTGTTTTTTTTTATTCACCAACTACATGTATCTGTTGAAAAGTTCATTTCATTTCAATATTTAATTATTCCTAATCCTTTTAAGTTTTTTTTGTTGCGTTTTATGTGTCGTGATGTTTCAATGGTGTGTTTATTTTCTGCGATACAATCGTATTTTATAAATCGTGGGTCCAATTTTTTTCTAGTTCCCTTTTTTATGTATAGTGGGTTTGAAAGGTTAACTGCTGGAGGATCTTCTTTGCTATTGTTGTTTTTCATCATGCGTTTGTTTGATTTGTTCAAGTTTTGTATAACATTTTGAAAAATAGTTTTTGCAGTTTTGTCTATGTTTTCACGGTTCGTTGTATTACTTTGGTTGAATATTATTTCATTAGGTGTATAGCGCGTTGCAGAGTGAATTGTGTCGTTATACATTGCTATGACGATAGATATTAACTGTTCAGAATGTAGATCGGGAAATTTATGCTTGTTTGTGTTAAATATTTCCATCAATGTACAATGAGTTTTCTCCACTTTTCCGTTCGACTCTGAAGATGACGCGAATTCAATGGTAGTCCCTAAATTACTTAAGAAGTTCTTTAGCTGTATGCTTTTGAAAGAATTTTCATGGTCGCAAACTATAATTTTAGGAATACCAAATCTTGAAAAATATAGGCTTAATGCTGATTGGATGTCTGTTGTATTTCGGGATTCAATCTTAATGGCTTGTAAATGCTAAGAAAATGCCCAAATTGCTGTAAGGTAATTGTTTTTGTCTAAGCCAAAGATGTCTATGTGAACTCTGACAAAAGGTGCTGATTCTATGGGTCTAGGAGACACTTTGATATTGTATGGTTTCCGTTCGTATTTGTGCTGGAAACAAATTTGGCATGCATTATTCCACTTTCTTATTTTTTTAACCATACCAGGGAAAAAGTAAGATCGTCTAAGTTGCTGTTCTACCTCATGAATACCACGATGAGCTCTGTCATGTTCCTTTTGCACGATAATATCTTGACGCTGTTCGTTTGTTACGTCTTCTATCATAGTAGCAGTAATAACAAAGTGACCTTTAATGTCAAAATGATGTTTGTACACATTTTGAAACGATTGAAATAAAGATTGTGGGACAAGTATAGCAGTTTGTTTTCCATTATGGTATCTTCTAAGCAGTTCCTGGATATCGTTTTCTGTATACTCTGGCTTTTGTATTGTAACTCTATTATAGTTTAAAAATGGCGTTTCTATTTTTTCTATCGGTTGCTGTCCTATTTCAAATACAATTTGATTTCTATAAAAATTAATTGGTCTTTCGCTATAATGCATGAAATAGTCAGGTATAATGCAGTTTGAGCGGAGTGTATGGTACCTACGTCAGAATAGCTGCTTAAGCTACTAGCAGGATTTGTTATAATTGAGTGATCTGTATTTGTGTTGACTTGTATTTCATCGTTCGATTTCCTACTCAGGGCGTCAGCAATTACATTGGCTTTGCCCTCCTTGAACTTGATATCATACTCGTAATTTTCTAACTCTAAACGTGTTTCGAATTTTTGCTTGAAGATTTTATAAATATGAGCGGTTTGTGATCTGTAACGAGTGTAAATTTTCTACCATACAAATAAGGCTTGTATTTTTGTACTGCCCACACAATCGCCAACGCTTCTTTCTCTGTAGTGGAATACTTTAATTCAGTATCATTCAGTGTTCTGCTACCAAATGCTAGAGGCTTTTCAATTCCATCTTGTATCTGCGACAGAACTGCACCGAGAGCGTAATCGCTTGCATCGGTTGTAAGAATGAATTCCTGCGTAAAGTCAGGGTATGACAGGACTTGGTCTGATGCGATTATTGTTTTTAATTTTTCAAAGCTTTGTTTAAACTCTTCGCTTTCAAAGCTTGCATTTGCCTCTTTTTTCAAACATTTTGAAAGTGGTTTGGTTATTTTCGAATAATTCTTAATAAATCTTCTATAATATCCAGCTAACCCCAAGAATTATTATTATTATTATTATTATTATTATTATTATTATTATTATTATTATTATTATTATTATTTATTCCGAAAGTTATCCAGCTGGTATAAGCTTACATAACATACTTATTTCTATAGTTTATGCTAAAGAACAGTGCTAACAAAAACGCATCAAAAAACATAACAAGTTTAACTGTCAATCAATCAAATAAAAATAATAAAAAAACAACATAAACTGTGGAAGCGTCATATTAAGCTATGTAAAAAGGTCCGTAAATTGTTTAAGTTTGAGTTCAAGTCGACATTGTTTCCTAGCGAGTTATAAGCACTTAACATTTTTAATAAAGGATCGTTTGATCCAAAATTAGTCGATCTGAATTCTATGTTAAATAATGTCCTGGTTCTTAACATTCTACTGGGGGCCTGAAAGTTCAATTTACTCAGAATTGACGGGGCGTCTAAAGATCCGGTAACAAGTTTGTGTATAAATAAGCACTGTGCCGTCTTTCTTCTATGTTGCAGAGGTTCTAGTCCAAATAGCAGGCACCTTGTACGGTAAGAGGGACAAACAGAATTACGAGACCATGGGAGACGGTAAAACAATGAACGAGTGAGCTTACGTTGAACCGATTCTAGCCTATCTATTAAATATTGCTGTGTCGGAGTCCAAATAATACTAGCGAATTCTAAGGTAGGACGGACAATTGCACAATACAGAGCTTTTATACTGAATGGATCTTTGAAGTCTTTCGCAACACGCAAAATAAATCCTAACAAACGGAAGGCTTTTGAAAGTATTGCTTCATAGTGGTTCTGTAACGTAATTGCTTGATTTCTTTCTTAGATGTAGGTAATTTTCATTCCAAATTTTTTTTTTTACTTTTTCGGGGTCTGGCTTGATTCCCTCACATGTTACAACATGTCCTAAGAATTCAGCTTCTCTACGTAAAAACTCACACTTATCTAGCTGAATTTTAAGATTCAACATAGCTAGACGTTTTAATACCACTGAAAGATTTTTTAAGTGGGTTTGCAAGTCTTTTCCAATAGCAATTATGTCATCTAAATACACAAAACAAATTCTACCAATTAACTCGGCAAGAATACCGTTCATTGCCCGTTGAAAGGTAGCAGGGGCATTTTTGAGCCCGAATGGCATTCTGTTAAATTCGTAATGACCATTAGGGGTACTGAATGCCGTTTTTTCCCGATGTGAAGGGTCCATCTCTATTTGATGAAATCCAGATTTTAAATCTAATATGGAAAAGTATGAGGATTTGCCAAGATTATCTAAAATTTCCTCGATCTGAGGCATCGGGTATTTGTCGTTAATTGTTTTGTCGTTTAATTTACGATAGTCAATAACCACTCGGATTTTTTTCATTCCAGAGGCGTCCATTTTTTTTCGAACCACCCAAATGGGTGATGAGTATGGGCTACATGAAGGAGAAATTATACCGCTTTTTAATAATTCCTTGATTTGTTCTTCTACATCATGTTTCAGATGATGTGGATATTTGTAACTTTTTGTGTAAGTGGGTTCCTCATCTTTCGTTACTATTTTGTGTTTCACCACGTTAGTTGCTGTCAAATTTTCATTAGTTCTCAATAATACTTGCTGATGTTGGTGAATTATTCCTAAAAGCTCATCTAACTCAAAGTTAGACAGATGGTTTGACCGTATAATCTTTTCAATATCCTCGACTCAATATCCTCGAAATTCATCCTGAGTAGTTAATGGGATAGGTGTTATAGTTTCAAAATTATTAACATTTAATCCAAATGTTCCTAAATTGTCTGGTTTACTGGAGGATTTGCTCATTATTTTAATGACAGATTTTTTATTCGTTGAATTATATAAGCCTGGTTCAATAATTATTCCGTCACTTAATTTTAGATGACAAGGAATAAACCAGTCACCATTGCTTAAAGTGCTAATGGTTATGATATGATGGTAAACATAGTCTAAGGGATGATATTTTACGAACGGTACAGTAATGTTTTCGAAAGAAACTGTCTCGTTTTCAAAATCCAATTTAGCTTTAGTTTGTGCCATGAACTCAGCTCCATGAATTAGTCCATCAAAAAATTTATGAAATTTAATTTCATGGTAATTTAACAGGGGTAGGCCAAACCCTATAAGATTTGCTTTTCCTTCTTTCTCTATGATAATAGAACCATTTATATTGTTTATCTGGGATGATTTAGTTTTCATATTAGTTTTGATTTTTCCGGGCCTCAGAAGGTTTTTATTTGCTCCCGAGTCAATAAGCAATTTTATGATAATGCCAGATTTTAAATTTATGCATTCTATATAAGGAATATAATTTATTACTATTACTATTACTATTACTACATACTATTTTTTCATGAGGTTCCCTTGTGCCTCCCAAAAATTTACCAATAATTCGTCATCTTCCGAATTGGTAACAATCTCATTGTTATAAAGAGAAGCATTATTTCTCGTCAACCTGCTCTTAGTAGTTTCGACTTCCATCGGTTCTATTTTACTATTCCTTGGTTCTATTTTATATGAATTAGGTTTGTTGATAGCTAATGATTGTGTTTTGGTTATTTTATCGTTTGAAAAATTATTTGCCTTAAACGACCCAGTTCCTGTATTGAAGTTTCTATTGTTTTCGTTAGACGTGAATGTGCACAAGAAAGCATGCGCTTCCTCGATGCTTTTTGGACGAGCGGCTTGTGCATAGCCAAAATAGGGCTTGCGTAATCCGCTTATGTATGCTGCTAAACTATACTCATCTATAAAATCATTAATTACGTCCCATTGAGCGCTGTATTTTGCATTTTGTTTAGCACTAGATTTTATATTGTACACTATCTGTTTAGTTTTTTTATAATATTCTTCAACACTTCCATCCATGCGGTTATGCCATAATTGACAATTATAAGATGACAATTCTTTTTTGTCTCCTAGGGCGTCTATTAAAATAGCTTTAAGCTCACTAAAACTAGAAGGAGTGCCATTGACACACAATACGTCTTTTGCATGACCTTCTATTTTATTGAGTACTGCAGTGAAATAAATTCGAAAAGTATTTGGTGGCACAATACTTTCAAATATTTTTAATGTTTCCTCAGCTGTATTTAACCAACACGTTAATTGTTTTTTATTCCCGTTAAATGATGGTAACATTTTTATGGGATCGGGTATTTTAAACATACTTCCGAAATCAGTTGACGCTGTTGGTTGAGTTTCAATTTCTACTCTTTGTTCGCGCACATGAACCGTGTTATTTAAACATTCTTCGTGCTGGGTTATTTTTTCCGCCATATGGTTTATCACAATAGAAAGATTTTTAATCTGTTCCGTGAGATCAGCTTCATTCGCCATTTTGCTTTCCAATGAAAGATTTTCGATGTCGATATCGATAGAAATAGGATCGAAAGTTAATGAACTTTGCGATAATTCTTCCGTTGAATTATCTGAAATAGTTATTTCAGAATTGCTTCTCCACATTAGGAGCGGACAGGTTAATTGCCCGGCTCTTTGTTCACTTTTGTTAGCGCTTAACACGTGCTGTTAAAAGCTTACCTTACCGTTCCGTTCGCTTGTGTGTGTGAGGTCGTTAACGTCCGGGTGATAAGAAACGGCGGTATCGCAAATCGCCGTAGCTTTAAAGATCGCTATGGGACGGAACGAATTCCGGATACTCTTATTGTGAGATTTTCACTTCTCTACACTTGCACTGTTTTTAAATCTTACTAACACCAGACTACTACCGGCTGCGCCAATTATGAGTCGTTATAATTTATTTATTTTAAACACACTTTATTATCGAACCGTACTGGGTGAAGGTTGAACGCAAAGAGAGCGATCGAGTGCACGACAGGCTACGTTATTCCTCCGGGCATAACGAGTTCGGGCAGTCCGTGAGACGCGTTTGTATTACTCTGTCAAATACTTCACAGCTTCGTCATCTTGCTTCTAACTATGGTAATCTATGTGCGCCCATAGTGTTACCATAATTATATATTGCTTATATCTTGATCGGTTATACTGACGGTATGCATGTATCGCGTTGTTACGATTTTCCCTAATGGCTAATGGCTTTGTTTTTGGCTCGTTTGAGGATGATAAGCCTGTTATTACTCCATGCTGGAGAGCGTTTCTGGTGCATAATTGGCGTACAGGATTGTAGAGCATCTTTCATGAAAATCGTGAAGGCATGAACAGCTTCGTCAACAGATGGAAAGTTGGAGCAGTTAAAGGGTAGAACTGAATAGAATTATTCTTTCCTCCAGACGATTATTCTTCGACGATATTAGCCTTTGAATAATTTAATCGTTGCTGATGTGTGTTGCTTGGATGGGAGCTAGACGCATGAGGATCATAGTGACGTATTGACCATTCGAGTGCAGGATGATAATTGTCGAGCTTGAGCAGGGCCGGTTCGGATTTAGACACGGCAGAACAGATCTCAGCGGCGTTGGAGTTAGCAAAAATTAGATCGAGTTGTCGGTTCATGGAATTTCTAAAGTTGCTTAATTCATAAAGGCCGTTTGCTGCCATACCATCGATGAAAATATGATTATTTCGAGACTTAGATGACGGTTTATAGTGCATGAAAGTGGAGCGCAATGGTACATCCTCGACATCGGCTGCATTGAGTTTGGACCACGTAATGTCCCATTTGTTAAAATCTCCAGCGACAAGCAGGAGATCGTTATCTCTCATGCGTGATGAAATTTCGCGTATACTTTCCAGATGTTTGTTAACAATTATGTCGTTATATGCGTTATACGGTGGAATATATATGGCACCGATATAAACAAAAATATTGCCCAATCGAATTTTGACCCATAACTGTTCCATAGTTCGATCCGTCGATGTTATTTCGCAAGATGAAACAGAGCGAGAGCAGGCTATTAGAACGCTATTGTGTCATGTACGCATCACTGAACAAGGCACTCTCAAAATAAATGGAAGCAAACCAATTTATGTATGCCACTGCAGCTACCATTCATCTTCGAGCTTTTGATCACTCATTTGATTGAGTTTGGGAAATTGACTGTATGACTTTAGGTAATGCTATTTAAATTGTCGCTGTTTTTATATAGAGGAGTGTTACTCTTATCTCTTAGTATTTATCTTTTAATCGCGCTGAGATTCTGCACTGGATTTCTGTGGAATACAAACTACATGTTAAAAGAGCGGTGAGAGTGTTACGTTAGCTTCCGATCTTTCACTCTCTTCTGATCCTCTAAAGCAGATGTCTGCAGGGGTCTCCCAAGCAGCCCGCGAGCCGCATGCGGGCTTCAAACCTATAATGCGATTTAAGTTTTGTAACCTTTTAAATCAATTTTTTGTGTTAAATTTTGTATTGTTGTTTAAACTAAAATCTGGCTTCAATATTAGAAATTGCCGTTAGCTAAAGGTAACGTCAGAATGGCCCACAACAACGTTATTTGCAGAGCAATATTTACTTCATCTTAACAATTAACAAATCATTTTGCGATATTTGAACCGTTCCAACATCAAGTTCGTTCGAGATACTCTCACCATGCGAACTTTCTCCTACAGATGATTTACAACGTTTATCGATCATGTCTCTAGTCGTTACATCACTCTATCGTATTCCTATTTTATATTTTATTTTCCTATTCCTATTTTAAAGATATTTTCCTTGCACCTTCAGGATCCTTGCGTTCAAATTTGCTCTTTGTAGTTTGTAGAAAAATATGACGCAGGTTGAAATTGGAATGAGGAAAATAATTCAGCATAGCCTGATACAAAACAGAGCCTGCTACATTTTTTGGCATTTTTTCGGTTCAGTCAAGTTTTGCCTGAGTCGATTCGTGATGCTGTTGATGTACATATTTCTGATATCTAGCCAACAATAAACGGTATTGAAATCGCAATTACAAAACTAAAATGTTCTTATGATTCAAGGCCTGATGGCATCCCGTCCGTGGTTTTCAAGCGATGTACAAGCCTTCTAATCGTCCAATTTTGAAGTATATTTAAAGCTTCTTTATATTTTGGTACCTTTCTCGTCGAGTGGGTATCGTCTATTATGTTCCCGGTGTATAAGAAAGGTGATAAATCCGTCATAGAAAACTACCGGGGCTTTACATATGTGTGCAGGAGCCAAAATATTTTAGATCACTGTGCATCAAGCTTTAATGCCGTAAGTGCAGTTCGTTTCGTTCGTTCGACGTTCTACTGCAACATATTTATTAGATTTTGTATCTACTTGTATGCGCTCCTTTGACAATCGGTATCGGTAGTGGATACACTATACACCGACCTGAAAGCTCCTTTTGATAGTGTTTAGCCATTCAAACGGTTCAAAGTGTCTTGCGGTCTTGAGTTCTATCGGAAACCCCTGTATATTATTCATCAACGATTTAATTTATTCCGTCCCGTCCAAATACTGTTTAATGTACGCAGATAATGTGAAGATATTCATACATGTCAAAACCCATGACGATTGTCTCTTGCTCTAAGATTTTATTAACTCTTTCAGTACCTGGTGCCTTTCTAACGACATGGAACTTGCCATTGAAAATTATTTTAGTGTATCGTACCGTAGACTTAAGAATCCTGTTATTTATTATTATTTTATGAACGGTTGTTTGCCATCCCGTCGTAAAGAATCTTATGTCTTAGGAGTTACCTTAGACGAGGGTTTGAATTTTAACGTACACATTGACAACACGTTGAGTAAGGCGTTTAAACTATTTGGTTTCATTATCATACAAACCCGTGGATATGACCCCTTATGTCTGAAATCGTTGTTTACGGGTCTTGTACGATCATGCGTGGAGTACTGCTCCGTTGTTTAGTTCCCGCATGGTGTCTCAGCGATCAACAGAATTGAATGTATACATCGGAAATTTACCAGGCTTGTTTTAAAATGCGGTCCTTTGAAGGGATTCAATAATATGCCTAGTTATCGTTCTCGCTGCCTTCTATTGGGGTCACAAACACTTGAACACCGCTTCAAAGTGAAGTGTTTTTGTGGTAAAAATTTGATGCGCCTTTTTCACTAGAAAAAAATAATATTTACGCACCTTTGAGGACACTCCGTTCCAGAAACTTATTGCAAAATGAGACTAGAGGGACACTACATGGAGCTAGCTAATGTCTGCGTACAGACGGCGTCCACGGGCCTGCTCACGCCGATTGCATACGCTTCTATCTTCACCATTAACATGAGAGGGACAGGGCTTATACCACGAACGTGCCCGAAAGGTATGCATGCTTCACCCATCAGGATCTAAAGGCAAAGACAAGGCAAAAGAGACACAGAAAAGTTTCCTCACGGCGACACATGTCCTTTTGATGTGTTGTCTATGCGTCTCACTCGGTATCACAGTGGCATACGACAGGTAAGCAGTACAAATGCTGCTACCTGATTCGCACACATGTTTAACGAACACAACTATTCGGGTTGGCTCGGTAAATGTCGAGAGGACACCGGAACGCAAGAGCGCAAACTTTTTCATGATTTTGTATGACTTCGCCTGTTTTGGACCATACGTGTAGGCGCTGACAATGAACCGCTCATTGCCATGACTCGGCAATTAAATATATTGTCTGAGCATTTCGACCTTATCATAATTATTGATACTTTCAAACGGAACTTGCTTTTAATTTTTTAATTTGGATGGCGTCACAACCCAATATAGTTAGAGATAGGGTAGAATTAATATTATATTTAAATTGTCTCAGCCGAATCGATCAAGACAAATATGGGAACAAATAAATAAATAAATAAAAACGTTAAAAGTGAACTGAACCGACTTGCGCCACACGCCAGAGTAAATTTCGGCTCCGAAACTAAAAATAAAAATTGATCGAAATTTTGTAATTCCGTGTGATTGTGCTACTGCTGTTGTAGTATGTTTGATTTTATATAGGTCGCCATGTAACCCGGCCATGCAATTGACAGCGATTTGCGAGGGCGTGTGGTGCGAGGCATGCCATACAAATTCACAGCCCCAGCGCCCTCGCATTTAATAGCTTGCGAGCCTCTGCAGTTTTTTCACGTGGCGTTTTTTGGCATAAAAGTACCGGACCAAATTTAAGTGGCCAAAATATTTATCACACTAACTCACTCCAGTGGCCGGCCGCTCACCTTCTCTATTTTTAGCGTTCAGCAGACCCCACCCCTTTTCTTTGATTTGCGCGTTCCATTCCATCTCTTTATTGATGATTGTACATCAAATGTATGCACTGCACTGTATGTTTGTTTTACCTACGACCTTGACGATGCGTGAACCGATGAATTCTGGAATTGAAGTTATATTAGTGCCATATTGGTGCATTTCGTTGCGTGCCGTATCTGATGAGGCAATTTGATTGCCATGCCGATCAATGGTTATGAAGCTAATATCAAACGAGCGTAGGTGAAGATTTTATCTCACGGAAATATATTTTTTGTCCTTTATGAATCTTAATTGTTGATCTTGACTAAGCTGGTTTGATGGCAATATGAGAAAATTTATGCTTGTGTCATAATAATTTTAATCAAAACAATTTTAATTTTTATAAGCAAAAAAACACTAAACATAAACACATAATCATAACATAAACAACAACATAAAAGAATAAACAAAAATATAAACAAAAGAATGCCTTTTTTACTGTTGCTACGGATGTAGCTATCTATTTATTTTGAGTAGATCGATAGCCGTTTTAAGAACTGGCTTTGTGTGTGTTTTTTTTTATTTCTCGTAAGGACGGCCTGGTTGGCCGTATCATTATTTCTTTGTGTGGCTTTGTGTTTTTTATTATTTACTAAACTTTTGCTACTGCCGCGATTTTCGATGGCGCCCTGTCTCTCGATCAGCTGTCCTACTTGACCCTATTTGACCTGCTCCCGATTTGACCCTAATTTCGGAGATTTGGTTGTCGCACAATCTAATCGTGTCATCTCTCTTTATGAGTGTTGTACGTCATCTGCCGGGTATTTTGGGTATTTGATGGAGTTTTCAAGTCAGCTTAATGTTTGTAAATATTACTGTTCCCTGTCCGATCACACGCGGTCGATATCGTGCCAACATTCACGATTATCGTTGGATAACACTTACCCGCGGTCTGGTGTTGGTACGGTTTCCAATGACCGATCGATAGTTCATTATGTGCTATGGTTCACGGATGAGGTTTTTTTTATTTTAGACCAAAACTTGTCCACTGGGAGACCGTTCAAATTCATTGTTTGGCAAAATGCTTTGGACTTTATGTGTTTATACACTGTAAATTTTGAAATTGCGTCAAAGTGAAGTGTTAAGGCCGCGGGACACCGTACACGCTAGTGTAATTTCGATTTTCACCAGTGCATTTGGCGGCGGCTTACTGAAGCATTGTACCAAACAATTTTGAGCCGCAAAAGATTTTTTTTCATTTATTTTACTCAAACTGGACTGGAAAAGCTTTTTAAATGATAAGTAAATATGTTGTGCAAGAATTTCAGCCACTTACCAATGAAACATTTTGGACCTAGCTTGAACAAAAACTGGGCTGCCTTGCTTTATCTTTTATACCGCACCTGCTTGCACTCATTCGCGAGCGTTAAAATATACTCTCCCGATTTCATATTTTCGCGAATTGCCTACTGCTATAAGAATGTATGACTGAATGTGCATCGTTTTTCTCTGTGCTTCCTCTTCTCCCCCCTCGTTCGTACTCCCTTCTTCTATCGATACGATGCGCGATTCCTGATTCGACCGCGCAGTAATATTTGTAAGGTTCCGTGACAATGATCCCGCAGCGCAAATTCGAGCAGCTTCCTGCGCAGGAAATGGGGCAAAATCTGAGCTGGCTAGCGCAAATGTTTGCCCGTTCCCCGCGCTGGACTTCAGCGATTCCTGCGCAGGCCTGCGCAGGTTTGGCGCCCTATTTTGGCGAAATGGACGAACTATTTTTGGCGGCGGAGCAAAAAAACGGTCAAAAAATTTAAAATTTTTGGCGCCCATTTTCTTGTCCGCTTCTTCTCCCTCCCTCACCCTGCCCTGCCTTACTTGCGCTTCAACCCGTGCCTTCCGCCGCCAGCTGAATGGGTGTTGTAGTGTATGCGTTGATTCATATATGTGCATTGCGGTTGTGTATACTTATTGGTGGGTGTTAGCATTTATTAATTTGTGTGTGACCTTGAGACGATGCGGGAGTAGCTGGTTTCGGATTTAAAGTGTTATCGGTATACTGATGGTTTATTTTATTTCGTACCGCTGCTGATGAGACCATTCGATGCCCCTGCCAATCGAGGGTGACCAAGCCTATTTAAAACAAGCGTAGGAGAACTTCTAACACTAATCTAATATTTTTTTTAATTTGAACATGTTTGATCCTTTAACGACCTTCTATGCATCATGTAGCACATTGTATAGTGTGCAATAAAATATTTTTTTTAGATGTGCCGAAATCTATCTCGAGTTTTCGGGTCTCGACACACACAGGCACACATACAGCGCGGGGAAAGTGACCGTTCACTCTATCATGCCGCGATCCCCCACCCCGCCCGGCGTTTTGCATGAGGATGCGCTACAAGAAAGCTGAACCAGCCTTTCTTCCGATAAGGTAGCCGTAATCGATCATGCGATGGGGGGAGGGACTTGTGATGAGTGCGTGTTCGCGTGCGCGCTTTGGGTGGGTGCGTGCGTGCGTGCGTGCGTGCTTTTCATCCGCTGCGGCTACAAAGTCCATGCATTTTCGATCTCGCTACCTGAGAGACAACACAACCATTGGATTGGCACCACAATCTTTGCGACCGGCTCTGCTGTTGAGGGTATTAAAAAGACACACGATCGAAGCAAACGTACATGTGATATGTAGCACATTTATTTCTAATTCAGCTAGCGGACGCAAGTGGAAACAACATTTTGAATTGAATCCATACAAAAGAGGATTCTGGATTTGTTTATTACGGTGCGCGTATGGTGCTGCACCTGTCCGTCCAGAATCTGGTGGCTTGTTGGTTTGGAGTAGTTATCATGACGCCGATTGACCGGCAATGCCTTGGAATGGGCTCGGATGGGTAGGTTCATGTTTTGGTCGAGTGCATTCCGTGCATTTGTCGCCCCACAGCGGTAGACCGGCAGCACCAAAGTCAAAACAAAAACCATCCCCGAGTGTGGACTGCTATGGAAAGTTGTTCTTATTATTATTATTATTATTGGCGTAATAGCCAACGCGGTCATGCCGGCCTTTTCAGGACTTGAGTACCACGTAGCCGGATAGTCAGTTCTAGCTACGGCGGACGGTTCATACGCGATTAGAACCCACGACAGGCATGCAGATGTGCGGAATGATGGCGGTGCCGCGCGACCGCTCCTATCCAGCGGGTAACTTGCATTCTGCCACACTGTCTCCTGCTCGATGCATACGCTGCAGGGGGAAGGATCTATCGACCTCCACGATAAAAAAACACCGTCATGAACCAGCGGTGGATCTAACGGTAGGCGGACTAGGCGGTCACCGAAGATCTCTAGTCTGTAGTATGCCGTATGTCTACAAGTGGACAGAGTGTTAGCGACAAGGGCCCCCGGAAAGATGGTCATTGGGGCTCCGTGGCAGGAGAACCATTTGCACCCCCCCCCCCCCTTGGCGACAACAATTTTAGGGCCTGTGACCGATGATCGTAGGGGTCCTATGGCCCCCCCCCCCCCCCCCCCCCCCCGTCATCCGCTGGAAATTTAAGTATACTGTTCAATCTTCCTACAGCTGTGTGTCAGTACTCCCTCTTCCCGGTCATCAGTTACCATTGACAGGTGCCTCAATTCATCTTTCCGCCTTTCATCAACACCTTCCTTTCTTTGACCGATGGATCATAACATTCCGGAAGAAAACACATTTGGCGACAGTTGTGCACACACACGCACGCTCATACCCTTGCGCAGACGGCACAGCTGCGCTTAGCTTAGTGTAACAAAGTTATGTTTAATGCTTAACACGTTCAGATTAGGCTTGGGCAATTTGATTCTTTTCAGTGAACGCGTGCGATGTAGTTCGTTCAGTATGATGAACTGAACGCGTGCGGTAGGTCAGTCGCTCAATTGGAGCTAAGTACCATTTTTTTAAATATCATATTTAATTTTATTGAGATTTTAATGCAAGAACTAAAAGTTATTGCTTTTAAGGCTGCATTTTTAATTATAAATACTGTCAGTCCGAGATACGCGGTTCATACATAACTAGGTAACTAGGTTTTTACATTAAACCATTTATGTATCACAATTCATGCAGAAAATTTGAAAATTTCTGGTTTTTAAGAGGTTCTAAAATTTTTGGTAAAACAGTAATTTATCTTGCATTTGAGAATCCTTTGAGCCAATTATACTAATTGCACACAAGAACTTAGAAAACGTAGCTCGAGAACAAACTGTATATACTTAAGTTGATTTGTAACGAAAGCTAATCTAAACGAGTAAAATCTACAAGCTTTCTCTTTTATGTTGCTGTGCGCTTAACGAGTTCTTTTTGTGCGGTAGTGTGCGACTGACCCCACTGAATACGAGTGCGGCAGTGTGCGACTGAACTAACTGAACGCGCGTGCGGCAGTGTGCGACAAGAGCTCTTTTTGTGCGGTAGTGTGCGACTGACCCCACTGAATACGCGTGCAGCAGTGAGCGACCGAACTAACAGAACGCGCGTGCGGCAGTGTGCGAAGAGTTCTTTTTGTGCGGTAGTGTGCGACTGACCCCACTAAATACGCGTGCAGCAGTGAGCGACCGAACTAACAGAACGCGCGTGCGGCAGTGTGCGACAAGAGTTCTTTTTGTGCGGTAGTGTGCGACTGACCCAACTGAACACGCGTGCGGCTGTGTGCGAATGACCCATCGGCTATGAGTGTTCTTTCTCACTCAGTATGGGGTCAGTGTGCGGCAGGAGTTCTTTTTGTGCGGCTGTGTGCGATTGATCAATCTGATCACGCTAGCAATATGTGCAATCTTTCTCGCGCAAAGTGCGATCGATCTTCTTGTGCCGTTGTGTGTGACAAATTCTGCCGACCCAAAACGAATGTTTTTTTTTCGTTCAGTCTATGACACCGACAGTTATCTTGTATCTCTTTCAGAGCACATTTCATTTAGTTCTGTATGCGTGCGGAAGACCTACCCGTTCACTTTTTCGCGTGCGGCGATCAACCGCACACTATAATGAACTGAGTGTGCGGCATAGGTCTCGCACAATTGTCCCATGCCTAGTTCAGATCGATGGCAGGCCCCAGGGACTGCCAGTGAACTTTCCAGCCTACGTTCTAGATGCTGGTGGAAAGGAAAGTTGATGAAAATCAGCGGCGGGCGTGTTAGTGCGAATTAGAATTAAGTGCATTGCACAGCAAACCCTTCAGCGTGAACTAGCGATTCCATAGTCATTTTTACGTGGCAGCGTTTGAACTCATTGCGCTTTTTTGGTTTGATTTGTGAAAATGCAACCTCATCGCCGCAATGTTTGTTAACGGCATTTTTAGGCGCCACAACAGCTCGCGAGCATTACAGGGTTTTCAATGATATTATTGACATGTTCAGCGAGTTGTTGATTCGTTCGGGCATATAATTGACACTTTCAGCGAGATATTGAATTGTTCGTAAGCAGGCGTTGACATGTTCAGCGATTCTGTAGTGCTGTCATTTGTTTTGTTTACACACTGTGCCGCAGGGTTCAATTTTCTATTCTTAGAAGTCCTAAAAGTAGCTAATAATCATTCCCCAAGCTGTTTAATACATGAATTAGTTAAAACAAACATATTTTTACGAAAACCGTTTGTTTACCTTCTGATGAGAATGATCCAAGCTGCAGTCCAAGGGGTACGAAAGTGACAGCTCTATAGTATCGCCGAACTTGTCAACGCCTGCTTCCGATCAATTCAATATTCCGCTGAAAGTGTCAATTATATGCCCGAACGAATCAACAACTCGCTGAACACGTCAATAATATCATTGAAAACCCTGTAACCACACGCGAGAAAGAGATAGCGCTAGGGAGGGAAAGAGCACGGACGACGGCTGACAGCGATTGGCCGTCTGACGCACCAACACATCGAAACCTTCGACAGCGCGCTCAGGCGAGGGGTATGAGGCGGAGCCAGGGACGGGCAGCTCGACGAGCTGCTCGACAAATTTGCCGTTGGAGAGAAAAGGAAGGCATGATAAAATTCTCAGAACTCCATGATTTCTGCCGTCGCTTTGCGCAGCGGGTTTTTTTGCAAACCGCAGTTTGTATATGACGTTAAATTCACCAAACCTCTTGTTTTGCTGAAATCAAGAGGTTTTGAGGTGAATTTTTGGTGAAAATTGTTGTATGGGTATGGCGGTATGAGAATAAGTTTTAAGATCATGTTCAAATGTTACACTAAACTTAATTTAATTGCAATCTTCTAATTCCCATACAAAGAGCAGGATTGCTGTTGTTGTTGTATACAACACTTTAACAGTTGGTGTAAGGTGCCTTGCGGTTTACATGTTGCTTGGAAATATTAGGGGAAGGTAGGTAAAGACGGACACGTTAAGGGAAATGGTAAAAATCTAGGGATATATAAGTTCAACGACCATGAAAATGTGCATACATTATCTTACACTCATGTTTTATCAGAAAATGTGTTGAAATTTTTAAATTTCCATCGATTTTTGCGTTTTTTTTCATGAATGAAAAACATGTTTTTTTTCGTGCAGTTTTGAAATGTTCGGGTAAGACGGACACCTGATATGGGAAAGATGGACACCATGAAGGGTAAGATGGACACCTGTAGAAAAGGTTAGAAAGTGAAGAGTTTTACAGTATTTTAACAAATTCTATCGCTTTCCACGTCCTGGTACGTTTATAAACCAATTCTTGGCCTATTGCAACGGCGATTCATTCAGCCATGAATTTAGGAATTGTAAACGGCGCTTGTAATATATCGTAGAATGCAGCATCTAAAGCATTATTGACATATCGCGCACTTACAGCTCACGTTGCTCCAGCTTACAGAACAACAGTCTAGAACATCCTTTTAGGAAATTTCTCCGCAAAAAGCCCACGACCCCAGTATTTATGAGGGACTTGTTAATAGTTTAATCCATTTTCCACCATGTCAAAATTCAACATTTGATTTTTGTAATCCCATAGAATTTCTCATCTATTCCTGAACAATGTCGTGGGGCCTCATCTTTTTATTGCTTAAAGTTGTCCAAGTCGTGACAAGATATTGGATTTCGTGAGGCGCCTCATCAGCGTCGAGCGAGTAATAGCATAACGAGTGGTTACTATTTTGACCGGTGTTTCATTTCTCGCTTATTTCAATACTTTCTCTAGTTACTGATTGGTTTATAGCATCGGAATACCCTTATTTAAGGTATTTGAAGAAATATATTCATCACCAATTGATATAAGAAGTAAAAAAATCAATAAATTCGGTGTTCATCTTTCCCTACAACAAGGTGTCCGACTTTCCCGCTTTGGTGTCAGAATGTTTAAACCACCAAAAACAATATTTTGTATTGCTTTTATCCTCGTTCTTTCGCCAGTTTTTTCATTAATGATCACGACAACCCATTCATGAAATAAAACTTCCGGAAATATAAACAATACAAGTTGTAGAGCTTAAGATCGGTAGTAGTCAAATTAGATCCACAAGGGTGCACATGATTGAAAATTTGTTTTGTTCGTGGATTTAACCAATTTTATATATGTTATGCCAAAAATGTTCTCAAATGTGTTGTTTTACCTTCAGTTTGGATGCTACATTGTTGAATTACTCGAAAATTACTTTTTTCATGCATTTATGAGAAGTGTCCATCTTACCCGCAGTGTCCGTCTTTACCTAACTTCCCCTACAGGGTTTTCGAGGATTATATAGACATGTTCAGCAAGTTGTAGATTCGTTCAGGCATATAATAGACTCTTTCAGCGAGATATAGAATTGTTCGGAAGTAGGCGTTGACATGTTCAGCGATTCTGTAGTGTTGTCATTTGGTTTGTTTACACCCTGTGCCGCTGCATTCAATTTTTCATTCTTAAATATCCTAAAAATAGCTAATAATCATTCCTCAAGCTGTTTAATACGTAGATTAGGTGAAAAAAGCATATTTTTTCGAAAACCGTTTGTTTACATCCTGATGAGAACGATCCAAGCTGCAGTCCAAGGGGTACGAAAGTGACAGCTCTACAGTATAACCGTACATGTCTACACCTACTTCCGAACAATTCTATATCTCGCTGAAAGAGTCTATTATATGCCTGAACGAATCTACAACTCGCTGAACATGTCTATATAATCCTCGAAAACCCTGATAATGCTTGTAACGTTTTTTTCCAAATCAACGTAAAGGGCTAATCTTTTCTTTACCCTATTTTTTATTCGTTTTTCGTTTACATCTTGCAGGGTAACTGCACCAGTAACCGGCAATCCAGTTCCCAATAAAAAAATCGTCTACTATTCCGCTTTAGCTATTACAAGTTTGTTTGTAACTACTTTTTCATGAATCTGTCAAAAACAAGCTGAAAATGGCAACCTAGCAACGAGCTTTGCATGGACCTGTTCTCTTTCAAGGACCTTGGTACAACTAATGAAAAATCAACCAAGTTTATTTAAAGTTTCGGTAAAAGTAAGGCTCAGCTCTCTACGTTATAGTAGCGTTACGCGTAACGCCTGTTTATCTCAAACCCAAGCAGTAGCCGGCATCGCGAATAAATGAACTCTTTTTAACAGTTGTTTAAAGTTCATTGTGGTTTAACCGAGTTCATTTGTTGTTCATTCCTGTTAAAATAAACGATCGTCAAAACAGTTAACGACTGCTCTATATTGCATATAGGCAAACACGGGGGAAAAATTCGAGCAGTATGATTAAACGACTGTTAATTTGTATCGCATACGCTCTTGACAGTCGTTTGTTTAACGACGGCTTTAATGTTAAGGCCGGGGGCATTCTCCGTACTCGCTAGTGTAATTTTTATTTCCACTAACGCATCTGGTGGCGAATAGCGCAAGCTAGAAGTCGATATAATCTTTGTGTCAAATATATACTTGGTATCCCATCAATTTTCGACGAGACTTTAAAATATTGACCAACCTCCATAAATTGCAACAAATTAGACCGTTAGGTGTTGTTGTAGGACAAATTGTCATTCATACAAAGCGCTGCGCAACATTTATCCGCATCTTCAAATCTCTATTCATCATTGTGTAAAATTATAGCCTCCTGGAGCGTTTTTTGACAGATAAATTATACCAGTTTCTACCTTACATCCGCCTCCGCTTGGCGGCGTACGCGTTCACAAAAATTACACTAGCGAGTACGGACAATGTCCCCTGGCCTTTACAAATACGTTTGCACAAATATGTATTGAAAATTAGGGGAAGTCGGGGTTGGTTCGACACTGCGGGTAAGTTCGACACCTTGCCGTTTTTGTATTTATAGAACTTTTTGAAGACAAAAAACGTATACATATTATTTATGTCAACCGTTTCGAATATTTGAGTCACATTTCACTGATCAGAAACCTGTCAAATTTCAAAAAACAACAAAATAAACCCATGGTGGTTCTGATTGACAGCCGATGTAAGTTTTTACTTCTGAGACTTAAGGAATTGTGGCGTTATTTCAACAAATTTAGCTATTATTCTCTCACAGACCGTTTGCCAAACTCGGACTCAAAACATGTACTTTGTGTATGGTTTAGGCTTATGAAAATTAATATTGTTATGGCTTTGACCGTATTTTAGGCAGACATTAGGCCGGGTAGGCTTAACTGAAGAAAAAAATAGTCGCTGGTTTGGAATCATATTGACCGATGTTCGCCTTTTGGCTTTCGAGTTGGCAGAGAAAAATAAAACTGAACACCCTTCGATTTTATAAAAAAAGAAAAAGATTACTGGAAGAAGGCCAGGTTATTTTTTTAAAGGAATCTTAACCAATTATTCCGTAAACCAGATGCTATCGCCGCAGCTTCTACTATATGGAGTCTGGTCCGATGCTATTTGTAATGAAATTTTTGTTCTTGCTTGTAACTTCATTTTTTTTTGTATATTTCAATAATGTTTTGTGTTAATTTTTCATAAAATTGGTACGAAATACTTTGTTGAACTTCAATGAAAACTACAGGCCATCAGAGTTTGTTATTTTAAAAGCCTAAACCAATGTGTCGAAATCACCCAAGGTGTCGATTTTACCCCATCATGGTGTCGAACTTACCCGCACTGCAGTTGTGACGCAACAAAAAACGCACTTTTTAATTTTTATCAAAATGTTATCAAAATCAATCCAGGAACCGTAGTTTCTCGTAAGATGGTACATAATACACCAAAAAAGCTTTTTCGATGTCTACTAGTAAGTTTACATTGGCAAAAGTATTGCAATCAGAGGAAAACCTTAAGGTGTCGAAACTACCCCCAGTTCCCCTATAATACAGCAATTGTCCGCAGTACGCGATACTCGATATACACGAATTCGCAGTACGCGATTCCTTATAATGTGATAGCTCCATGTGTTTTTTCGATTATTTTTAAATTTTGAAATATTTTATGCTCTTTTTGAATTTTATTTATATTATAAAAACCATGTTGAAACAAATTTGTAAAAAAGATACCTGTTTTCCAATTAAAATATTCAATTCAAAATTCAGTTTCAGATTTTTTTACCCCTGAACCGGTAGTATAAACTCTTTTTGTATTGCAATCTGCTATACGCAAAAACCCGAGATACGCTATTGCTGTCGGTCCCGTACGATAGCCTATATCGGATAATGACTGTAGTTAGCATGCTATAATATTAAAAATAACCGTATGATATACCTTTCATTGATTTTGTTTTAATATTATAGGGCGCGTGTCAAAGCAGGTATGCGTATTTTAGGGGCTGTAGCGTCGTCAGATGAGTGGAACGTCTCGGTAGAAAAGGAAAACACGAAACACACTGTGGCTCGTGTTACTGCTTTTCGCAAAGACCAGGATCCAGATAGTCCAACTGGAGGAAGTCGAACAAAGGATGTTTCTTCTAATGAAGCGTAAGAACATTAGGAAATTATGATCAACATTATACATAATCATTTTTAATAATATAACATTTCTATTGATTCGTGATTTTAGTGTGTTAGAAGTATTTTCATGGCTACTTGAAGTTTCAAATGATACAAAGGAATATTGGGATGGTGGGCGAATCATATGGTCTGTTAGTTATGTGAATGATGGGCCAAAACTGAAGACGGATTTTACGACTGAATCTTCTTCACAAACTAGTACCGTATTCCAAGAAGAAGGTCGAAAAAAGATTGTCGCAAAACTTGAAATACTTAAAGACGATATCCAAGCCGTTTTACCAATAGCAAAGGTCTGTTATTGTTCAATATACGAAATAAGGAATCCTTTTTATTTATCAAAATTTTATTCCTGTATTATAGAATTGGGAGCTTATGAACACGGCTGTTCTCACCGGAAGACAAGTGTCGCAAGCCATGAAAGTATTTATAGTATCACAGGCCGGAAAGATGGCAGATGTCACATTACAAACTTCATGTCAGACAGAAGACGAAAGTGTTATGAAGGTAATAGACACATACTTTGATTTTATAAACAAGCTAATAAACTGAATAATAAACAATAATTTATTCTTTTCGTAGGTATCTTCCTCG
Source organism: Anopheles coluzzii (assembly GCF_943734685.1). Taxonomy (NCBI): domain Eukaryota; kingdom Metazoa; phylum Arthropoda; class Insecta; order Diptera; family Culicidae; genus Anopheles; species Anopheles coluzzii. The sequence goes on from NC_064670.1 coordinate 58,783,385, forward strand.
TGTAGTTCAGTATATGTTGATGGTTCAGAAGTCAGAGGTTCATCTAATGCCTCAATATTGGTGAAATATGGTACATATGCCGGATTGGCTCGATTTACAGTGTGGATGCCCGAATTTCCTTTAGAGGTATCTGTCGCAGACTTTCGTTTATCACAGATCAAAGGATGGAAAATTCCAGACGATCATAGCACGTAAGCAACTTAAAAAATCCGATATTAAGACATTACGAATGTTTAAAGAATTGTGTAACTAACACTTACACTCCTTGCAGAGTGCACGCTAAACCCATTCGTCGTAAAAAACGAGCATATAGCAACGGTGGTGTTTGGGCCCATCATGCCGATGATTTTATAAATGGTATTTCTTCCGAACGCAGTGTTTGTCGTGCAAGATATCAGCAAAGTCCAGTGGAAGTATTTGCGAGATTCGTAGCGGTGGATCAAGATTCAGGGCGTGTTAGTTATTTAATATCTCGCCGAACTGGCCTTCGAGTAACAGATCTGGTACAATCCCTGCTACGTGTAGCAGACCCAAAAATTGCCACATTAAGAGGGCGCACACTTCAAGGCCGTGCGATGGGTCGCACTGATGTTCAGGTAGTGCATTTGTTTGTTCTTTTTTATATTGTTTTTCTTACAAATCTTATATCTTATAGGTGCTTTCTCCAATAAATGGGAGGGTCATTGGGGCCAGAGAAGTGCGAGTTGGCAGTGACAAAGTGACCATTACACGTTTAATGGTTAAAGTTGTTTCCGGCTTGCAGTTGTCAATATCGGGCGATGGTTCTATTGATAATGGTTATATAGCAGAAACTACAGTGACGCGTAAATTGACTGCACAATATCAAGAAGGACTATTAGATATAGAATTAGAATTTTCTGATGGTTCGAGGACCCCGCTGAGGTTAGTGATATATATTGGCCTGTCTGTTTGATAAACTGTATGATGTTTTTATATTAGCCGGCATCGCGATTAAATGAATACATTTTAACAGTCGTTTAAAGTTTATTTTGGATTAACCGAGCTCATTTGTTGTTCATTCCTGTTAAAATAAACGATCGTCAAAACAGTTAACGACTGCTCGATATCGCATATAGGCAAACACGGGGGAAAACTTCGAGTAGTATAATTAAACGACTGTTAATTTGTATCGCATACGCTCTTGACAGTCGTTTGTTTAACGACGGCATAGGACCAGTCGTTAAAATTTACAATTGAACTCAATGCGTTCGCGATGTCAAATTCTAGCAATTTTTAACGACTCTGGTTAATTTTTAACGACTGTTAATTTTAAACCATTTCTTTCGCGATGCCAGCTAAAGTTATGCTTTATTAGACGAAAAATTGAGGAAAGATAGCATTAAATATTTGTTCATATTACAGGGATATATCAGTTGATGATTATTTCCTGCTGGTCGAAAGTCTTGATACCGAGGTAGTAGCATTTGCGCCTATGCTTGCATCCCATCACCCACGAGTGATTGCAGTCGGAGAGGGTAATGGAGAGTTATTACGTGTTACTTTACTTCTTTCAGAAGAATGTCGATTACGTAAAAATGTACCAGTTTCTAAGCAGGTATGTAATTATAAATGACAAATTGTTGAAACAATTGTAATTGTATTTTTTTTTAATTATTCCTAGGGAATGAAAATATCTGTTGGTCCGTTGATTAGCGCTCTTGCATCCGTACACGTTGATTTTAGTAGTTCGGATAAGAATATAAAATCAGATGCAGTTCAAAATGACGGCGCTATCGGAAGAGACCGAACTAAATCGGGAAAAGAATTGAGTGATCTAGAAGATATACTTATTGGGATCCCACTGAAAGATAGCAATGATCACGATTCTGCGCCTGTTGTGCATTCTACCAGACAACATCTCCGCGGCACTGGAGGTGGTGGCATTATTAGCGGCAACAGTGGAATGGTCGGAGTATTTTCGTCAAACAAAAGTTTGGTGCATGGTGATGCATCTACGCTCGAAATTGGCATGTATGTTGTATTGAGTGCCTTTTGTTTGGCAATTGCCATATTTGTGATGTCATGTGTAGTATATGCATCGAAGTATCGACCAGTTGTGATAGATGCTAATGGTGAAGCTAGTGCCCGCGATGGCATGGGACATTCAAGTGTGTTTGATATTGGCAAAGGCAACGAATCTTGTGCAACTAATGCACATGATTGGGTTTGGTTAGGTCGGGCAACTGTAGATCGTTCAAATACAGATAATATTGCAGAGAGAGCTCCCCAATATAAAGGTAAATATGTTATGAAACATGGTGGTAACAAAATGTTGATTCATCTTAAAAACTTCTTTACAAAAATAGATTCCCGAATGCATATTATTAGCAATCCGATGAACTCAAAGTACGATGAGGTGATCGAACATGCTTCGCAAATAAATAGTTTCGATAACCCTAATCATATTCAGTTGCCTTCATCTGTGCCATTCCAAAATCGTGCAGTAAACGCAGTAAGCGAAACACCTGTTGCATTAATAGATTCTGGCACCTATAAAAAGCGTGTTCATCATAACCCTACCATCAGGTAAATTGCAAAAGTTTACTGATAGAAACAGTGCTAATTATGCTTTAACATTTTCATTTTAGTGAAGATGCACCATCACTTCCTCAACCTAGTTTTGCAACAACAGTTGTAGACCGTATTGAGTACCGTCCACCAGTTCCACCACATCGCAATATAGGAGTAACGGCTCAGTGTTCCAACAAGGTACAGAATATATAACTTTTTGTTTTATTGAATAGGATTGTCTAAGCCGTATTTTTTATATGTTGTTTCCTTAAGAAAAAACGATGCATTTACAACTGATGCATTTGCCTATATGGTTCGTTATTAAAATATAATCGTTCGTCGTTTTTGTTATCTTTTATCGGTATAATTATTCAGCAACTGCCAATTGATACTGCTGCTCAGTTAAAGGCTACAAAGCGTTATCATCATCGTGCCCCAAGAAACAGCAGCAGCATTCCATTCAATAGTGTGGATAATATTTCCTCTAACATTGCTCCTAGTTGTGGAATACAGATACACAATGCTTCTGGAATGCAAAAACGAAACATAAACCACACTCAGCATCAAATCAATGTAGCTCTGTTTAGCAATGGGAATTCTTCTCAAGCTAAACAAAACGAATCAACTCAAAACATTATAGCTAGAAGATCAAATGGATCACCGCATTCGTTTGAAAATATGGGGTTTTCTATAGTACCCGCTTCAAATTCCAGTTATTACCAAAAAGACGAAAGAAATCATCAACAACATCGAACTTCAAAAGATTTACATATGGCTGAACGCTTAGTAGAACAACCAAATGCACAAAAAACTGCGTTTAAATTTGACACTATTAATCAATCTAAAAAACACCATCAGCCCTTTGATCGTCCTAAGCCGTCAGTATTATCCGATGAAACTTATGATCAAATTCATCGAGGTTTAAATCAGCAACATGTAAAACATACGTTAGATCAATCTCCTCTTGATCTGAGTACCGAATTCAATCCAATACAGATTAAAGAGGAGTTCTGTCAAAAAACTATTTCGGGATCATCAGATGATGATGGTGGTTTTAGACTCATATTAGACCAATCTTTAAGAGATGATAATCATAAAAGGGAAGCTACAGACTCATCTTGTGCTGCTTTTGAGATGGCATCATCGAGGAAAACTAAAAAAAAACCAACAGTGGTGGGGAATCCTATGTTTTCCACAACGCCAGACAGCGAACTAGGACCGGCAGAGAGTCTAGGATTAGATGATCTAGATATGGATTATGAACAAATTATGCATTACTTCGATAATCTAAAGGTATGATGAAGATTTACCTTTAATGTATGCTTACTATTTAATACAGTTTAATCGCTAACTTAAAGAACCAAGTATTTATGGCATTCACTAAACTTTTTTTTATATTTCAGGAATCAAACGCCTGAGTGCAGGAGATCATTGCAAAGATTCGCGAAATATTAGCAACATTTCAACAACAGTACAGAAACGTTGCAAAATCTCCGCTGTCTAGTCCATCAAGTATTGCCGTTATAAAAAATTCTAACTTAGAGCAATTTTTTGAACATTTGAGTGAGTCTTATGCATAAAAAAATGACGATATTATACGATACGATGACGATATTGAATCAACGCAAAATCTGCCTCATATCATTGCAAAAATATGGTCGTGTTCACTCCTTTCATAGGTACTGAATGATTCAAACACAAGTCGTTCGTTCAGGGTTATGTTTTATTTCAAATGTTTTAATTTTTAGGTGCCATAGTGTAATAGTTTTAATTGAACTAATTTTTAATAATTGTTTAATGCTTTTTGTTTTAAAACGAGCTAGAAACATACTTAACAACGTATTACTTTATTGCCATCAAATAGAATCTCAATTCATAATAACATATTAAGATACGCTTACGTCAGTAATGTGTAGTTATAATCATCATTGCAGATTCAGTATAATTTTGTACATTTCTGCTCATTGCTCAGAACATTTTTTTTTAATATCAGTACAATTTGAACCACTGATAAACATGTTGGGTTATATTGTACTTGTCAAGCGGATCTATAAAAAAGCGATTTTGCAGTGATCATAAAATACATAAGTGTAATCGCATAACCACACTTGGTAATATTGTTGAAGTCTAGCTTAAATATACAAAACCATAACAAAATATTGCACCTGATATCATGTGAGCTTACAAAGCAAAATTCACGTATTGAATTGGAAAACAAAAATAATAAATAAACCCAGTACTGACTACTAGAGTACAATTCAAACGGTATTTTTCAGTGATACGTTTGCTGTACTTACAAAGATATGAAATTCTTCAAGTCATACGACTCATGCAAAATTCATGTACCCAGTGCTTTAATACGTGTATGCTTTAGTCTTGTACAAATGTATTAAAGTGGAAGCGTAAGTGGAATAGAGGAATTACTTGATAATGTAAAGCTGTTTTACGCTCCGAAAAAAAACAATTAAAAACATATAACATTCATGCATAAGTAACATTACCACAAATCCGTAATTCTGTCGTAACTCAAGATGAATGTGGCTAATATACAGCCTATATTTTGGCGCCTAATTTGTTTATCAAACTAGAATTTAGAATCCATTACAACTGCTGCAATGATTTGATAAATGGTGGAACTATAACTTTTTATTACAAGGCCATTTAACACAACTGCATTCTAGTCAGCAAATGCACTTTGCAAAGAACGAAGAGAAAAAAATAATTTTACTCATATTTGTGAAAAAAATAATTCTAACATGCATATAACAACATAAGTCTGTATATATATATATATATATATATATATATATATATATATATATATATATATATATATGTATGTATATACATACATATATATATATGTATGTATATACATACATATACATATACATATATACATATATATATATATATATATATATATATATATATATATATATATATATATATATATATATATATATATGAGAAGGCAAAACAACGCAATGTGTGTACATATTCCAAAATGCTTATGCAAACAATCATAATGTTTATTCAATTGAAGATTTTTGATTCCATACACATTGTAAAATTAAGGTTCAAGTACAAGAAATCCTGCAGCTTGGAATCCTGCATGTTTGTATGTTTTGAATAGATCGTCATAGAATCTGCATTTTGGATGCTAAATATTTTGTCAATGAATATATGCTAGTTAAAAGCATTACGGCTGGGAGTGTAACTGCTTTTGTTATGAATAAAATATAAACATTCATAAAGATACTCAGAAATGTGTATTTGTTTTGGTTATGGGTGAAATGAGTACATTGTTGATGCAGATGCTTTTTTAAGTACTTATACATATTTACGAGCTATGTAAGCTATGATATCAGGTTGAATGATAAAAAACATCCAATAAGAATATGATGTCTACATTACGTTATATTGCTTTTCCAATCCTTAATTCAGAGTTGAGTTGATAAAAAACGCGATAGGATTAATTTGATTCCACGTGTTTGCTTTTTCAGCAGGGAATGTCAATATAAACTGCAAAAAAACATTGGTAAAAAAATCTAAATTTCCAAGCATTTACTTCCACGTTATTGGTTCACAGTTATTTAAGTGAACATTATATCTTGGGCAAGATAGTGCTTTATCAATACCAAAAATTAGCTTTATAAGAGGAAAAATCCAGATGATTAACTATAGGATGCTCCATACATGCCATAAAGGGGCCGGAAACCAATGCATACTATCGCAAAATTTAGTTAATGACTAATACATAATATTGCAAAAGAAGGATAAAAAATTATATCTACGAACGGTGTGTAACATGGAAAACTTACAACAGTTTCCAATTAAAGTAATTAAAATACTATTCAGAAAAAATATAATTTTCAGTGTATTGCTGTGTTCAAAACGTTTTCAATATTAAAAAGTGGTACAAAAAATTACAAAACAGTTTGATGCTGATGCGATCAATGTCACAACAACTTTCAATCTAAAGTCCTTGCATGTTAAATCTGTTTTTTGCATTAACTGAAAGATCTTGGATTTGACATTTATCTCATTTAGTTTTATATGCACTCGCACAAGCCAAATCAGATTCAGGTGTTAAGTTGGCTGCTGTTATTTTTCTTATTTTGAAGTTATTTTCGAGTATCATACTCGGCCTCAGCACAATTTTTCGATCGGAAAAATTCTATAGGCGCTCACGTAAAACTGACAGTATAACTATTTTTTTTATACCCCTACATGAAGTTGGCCCCCCAGGTAAACAATTTTAAAAATAATTTTTTATCACCCAAAACATTGAAAAAGAACCAAAACATTTACCAACTTGCTTTTAAATAACGTTTTTCAAAAACATCAACCTTGATTTATGGCATTTTTCTGATATTCGATAATTTCCGCAGCTCAATGTGTCGCGTATTTTTCCCCATACAAAGCGGAACGATCGAATTTTTGTAGCATAGTTCATTTTGCTCGTGAGTGTCATGGTATACCAGTTTTCAAAAAGACCAGTAAAATGAACACCTTGGCGGCGAAATGAGTGTCAAATGACACCAAAATGACAGCCGGATCGATCGAATTTTTTCGATCGAAAAATGGTGCTGAAGCCGACTGTAATTGAATGATACATGTTCTCCCAGCAGCAAATCGCCCAAAATACAAGGATTTTACTCAAATTTACTGTTTACTGATACACCATATTTATATACAAAATTGAAGGATCTTATGTGTTTTTCGGAGTCTGGTACTTATAGTTTATGTTTTCATTTTAAATATCACCAAAGAATGTCCTTTTAAAATAGTTTAAAAGGAAAAATAAAATAAAACCACTCATTTCCTCTCATCATAGTAGGGGAAATTTTCATCTTACTTGGTTTTTGGGAGCTCACGCGGAAAATGAACTGTTCTAAACGACAACGTTCATTCTCATTTGTATGGTGTGAAATCCGCGAGGTTTTAAGCTGTGAATTTCTAGCAGTTTGGTTGTAGGTGCATATAATTATCCTTAAAGCATCATTACGACCTGGAGAACCTGAGAACCAATGTGAAATAGATAATTTTATTTACCGATTGATAAAACATATTTCATTCACAGAGGGAGGGCGGTCCATATAAGGCTTAAGCCAATGATGGGCATGTTATTAAGTCGTACGTGTTGACGACTGTCTCGTGGTACAGTCGTCAACTCGTACGACTTAACAACATGTCCGTCATGGGTTTTAAGCCCCGACTGGACCGTGCCGCCATACGTAGGACTGACTATCCTGCTATGGGGGAATCAATAAGTCACTGATGAAAGCCAAGCCCACAAGTAATGGTACAGGCAGGCCTTGGCCGACAACGCTAGTTGAGCCAAAAGAAGAAGAAGAGTTCACGACTGTGTAGCATGTGACTGACCACAGTTTAATTTACCCACGATTATTCTATGTTGATCTCGATTCGATTCGAGTCGAACTCTAAAATGTACTTTTCCATACCAATAAACTCAAAAATGCATGTTATGCCTGATAGTGAGTACATTGCCGTAGGCTATATGCAGTGTGGATTATTGTATTTTGAATTTTTTCTTACACTTAAGTCCGTTCATAGATTTTATTTCCTCGATTCAATAGTGTGACAAAGGAATGTGTGTAACAAAGGACTAGTATGAGCAAATTACAATGAGCTGTTGAATGTAATTTCTTATTAGAACACAATTTATTAACTAAAAGGTCGATTATTGTTAGAAACTTTGTTCTAACGATAAATATATGATTTATTGTCATTCCCAATTCAGACAAATGTCAGACATGATTTGTGAGCGGTTATGTTTTACGCATCTTGCCCATATAACTTATTTTATTGCAATAACAGGGGTTGTTCAAGGGCTCTGATACTTTTGGTACACTTGCTTGTTGTTCAAGGGCTCTGATACTTTTGGTACACTTGCTTGACTCTTTCGCACGGAAAGTGATACTTTTTTTTTTGCGCTGGTGAATGGTTAGCAATTTTTGGTCAATGGTTAGCAATTTGGTCAATTTGGTCAAAAAACTGTTACACATCCAATTCTTCTCATCACTTCCTGTGCGAAAGAAAGTGTTTTTTCGGAACCTCTAAAAACCTCTTGCAATTCTCAGGCACAAACAAATTATATTTATTCTAATTATGCAGTGCCATTCAAAAGAAAATTTAAGTAGGAAAATTTTGCTTTATTGTACACTGGTTATAAACAGCATCGCGTTCGGTTGTACTAGATAAATACATATAAAATATCCGCAAACTAATCAGCTAGATAAAATCATACAAGATGTATATTCTTAAAGATAGTACACGAACCTTAATTAAACGATCTACAAACCAAAAGAGAAAATAAAAAAAAGGTACTTAGCTAATAGATTGAGCCATCACATGTATTTTGCGAATGATTAAAATTTGTATAATTTAATTTGAGAAGTTGTAAATTATCATTTAAATACTTTTAATTTGTGAAGCTTTGCTTCTTACAAGGATTGCTGAAGTAATTACTAGAAAAATAAATATGTATTACCTTTAACAGAGCTTGAATATACACTTGAACGCGCTATACATGTACACTTCTACACCACCTAAGCTATAATAAACAGAATCATATTTATCTTTCTCAAATCAATTAAAAACATTCTACCCTATCATATAAAATTAGAGGTATTTCATATTGAGTTCAACATTTGACTAAATTCACTTTAATGTTCGTTTTGTTCACTTTTATATCGTTGGATAATTTGCTTTCCCGCTCGAGTAACAGTCTGAAGATTCAAGTCCATCAAATAGAAGCTTAAATTGGTGTCATATATCATGAACAAGTAGTCCGATTTGAATCATTTTCTGTCGATAGTTCAAGCTGTCGAAAACATGTTGTTTTACCCATTAACATAGAATTTTAGGCACTGTTCACGTTTGTCATTACTGTTAACATTAGTTTGCCAATATTATTATAATTCTTATTTTCCTCATTCATTATACGGCGCTACAACCGCTTTGTAGTCTTGGCCTGCTTCAGAAGTGTCCGAAACCGCTCACGGTCTCGCGCCTTCGTCTGCCATTTCGTTATCCTGGCTTTTATGGCGGACGTCTCCACGCCATCTTGCTACCTCAATTTGGGCCTACCACGCCTCCTATGTCCCTGTGGACGACCTAAACACACTTTACGCGCTGAGTCATCCGTTTCCATGCGCACAACATGGCCAGTTCACCGGAGCCTGGCAATCTTGACATTCTGCCCGACAGTGAGGTCGCCGTACATCTCGTATAGCTCGTCATTTTAACAGCTCCTCTATTGTCCTTCCACACATACGGGGCCAAGTATCCTTCTGAGAATCTTCCTCTCGAACGCGGTTAAGAGGGTTTCGTCAGATTTGGACAGTGTCCATGTCTCAAGCGTATGTGAGTACTGGTACTATATAGATGCTATATTTTCCTGATAAGTAAACAATATTGATATGCATACAGACCTATTATATTGCTCGAATGACATTCAATTCCGTCAGAAGTACTTGAGTCGAACGGGAGAAAATTTGGTATCGTATTCTCTGTTCGTGTCGGTGATCGACATGTTTGTCCTTGTTCTTTTTTCCATATTTTTGTTGGATACATATGAGTGATAAGAGTGTTGGTAAACTAATGTTAAACATGATGACAAAAGTAAGGAGTTTCTTAAATCCATGATATGGTTAAATTTGAGTGTTTCCGAAAATCCCGCGAATGTACCTTCCCGTTCGAAAAATACTGTACCGATTTTTACTTCGTCAACTCGAATCTACCGGCGGGTTAACTCGTAATTACTCGTACGGGAACGTCACTTAAAAATGGTATCAACATGAACGTAGTGAACGTACGAGTGAATTTTCTCTCGGCATGGTTGGTGTTCATCCAACTTACTTCGCTTGTGCCCTGATAAATGTTCTGTTATTTCTTTCTCTCACTCTCTTTCTCCTATTTCATTTAACTATACTCTCTCTAACTCGTCTCTCTCTCGTGTTTTGTCCATCCGTGACCTTGGTATTATACTCGACAGTCGTCTTAACTTTAAACTGCAGCTTGATGAGGTTCTACTAAAAGCTAATCGAACTCTTGGGTTTATTTTACGTTTTACCTCTATTTTTAGAGATCAAAGCTTCTTAAGAAACCTTTATTGTGCTCTGGTAAGGCCTCTTCTTGAATATGCTAGCATCATCTGGAATCCTCCTACTATTGATGGCTGTTCGAGAATTGAAAGCATTCAGCGCCTTTTTACCAGGGTTGCTTTTCGTCGTTTGTTCGGTGCTGCCTCACTACCTTCCTATGAAACGCGATTGCAGTTACTCAATCTTCACTCTTTAAGCTTCCGCCGCCAAGTGTCTCAGGCATGTTTTATTGGTGGCTTATTACTTTCTGATACTGATGCTCCTGATTTACTCTCGTCCATCTCGTTGTATGTTCCCTATCGTTCCCTTCGTCCTCGTGATCCTCTGTCAATTGAAACACGTCATACTCTCTATACTTTCAATGATCCTATTCTATCCTGTTTCAGGTTGTTTAACCACTTTTACTATCTCTTTGATTTCGACTCCTCTCTCAACTCTTTCCGTAACCGTATTTTTTCTTCTAATTCTCTTTAATTATTCTTCTAAGTTTCATTAAGTTTTGATAGTCTCTACGCTCTACCTTTGTTTTTTTTCTTTAATTTTTTTGCTAGGTCTAGACTAGTTTAGTTAGGCTTAGTTTTTCATGAATTATTTTGTTTATTTGTTAGGGTTTATTTAGTTTTAAGTCTGCCTTATTTAGCCTTGATGGCGGATATTGTATTAATAAATGAAATGAAATGAAATGAAATGAAAATCCATTCGCACGTTTATTATGTTCATGTTGGTATCGTTTTACAAGTGACATTCCCGTTCGAGTAACCCGTCGGCGGATTCGAGTCGAAGAATCAAAAATCGGTACTGTATTATTCGAACAGGGATTCGAATGCATTGTACAGCTTTCTACCGACACCTCAAGCTGCCGGAAACACGCAAATTAAACCATACCACAAATCTTAAGCCACTCTCTTCATTTTAACCGAGTTTAACATTAATTTAATATCACTCTTATCACTCATTTTTCCCTGTATCCAAAAAAATATGAAAATAGCGTCGTTCATGTCAAACGGCCCATTGCAATCAAGTTCGGAGCAGAAAATCAAGCTGAGAGTAAAGATTTGCCATCAAACAATAGTTCCATGGAAAGTTGCCTAATAATTGATTTTAAAGAAGTGCTGAATCCGTTTTTGTTTTGCTTTAATCCCGTCCGCCGGTTACTTCGATCATCTGTCACACACGCTGGAACAACTTCGACTCGAGTGCTTTTGACGGAATCGAATATCATTCGAGCAATATAATGGACCTGTTGATGTATTAGCCATTAGAGTCGATGAAGGCTTCGTCGGCTTCTCAAACCTATTTATACATCATGAATATCATACAACAGGCTTTTGCTCACTTTATTCTCCACATATTTAGTGCTCAGAAGATCAGCTGTTAGGGCACGCTTATACCGATGATGATTGTTGCGCCGAATGGGAAGAGAAAACTCTACTGTAATACATTAATTTAATTGCTAATTTCAATTATTGTTATGACATACTGTATTTCTGAAAAATTCTGTGACGTGTACCCTTTCTCTTTGCACCACGACCTCTAAACTCCAAACATGTTTACAACATGTTGGATACGATCAGTGTAACCAAATATTGATACTGTTTAAAAGTTTTGATCGCTTAATTTTTCCTTTTGTGACTTTTGATCCTTTTGGATGTCAATTTAAGATTTTTAATTTCATTATTATAAAATAATTCAAAAATGTACCGTGGGCCGCATGTAGACCGTGAGCCCACGGTTGCTCATGTCTGGCCCAGACCAATTCATTTTTTGACCGAAGTAAAGGCTGTCAAACGCGTTTTGACTTACCAATTGTATTTTGTAATTCCTCAATGAGATAGGGCCAGAATAGTCAATCAGCAATACACCTATGTCAGTCATACACCTATGGGAGACACAGTAAAAGAGTGTTTTTTGTTCTTGTTTCATCGTGTTAAACAGTTGGTTGAAGCAATACGGGTGGAGTGAATGCTAACAAATGAATTCGATGCTTCTTTAATTAAATTCGACTTCTACTTCTTTTTATTGCCGTAACGACCTATGCAGTCATGGTGGCCTATATTAATACAGGCCTTCGATACTTTTTTAGTACTACGCAGCCAGTTAGTCAGTCTTTGCTATGAAGGATGGTCGATATGAGGATTGAACCCAATATGGACATTTTGTTAGGCCGAGCGAGAACGTTTTTTATTGAAGTCGCTTACTTTTGGCTATGAAAATGAAATGGTCGTCACATCGCCGTGTTTTGCGAGCATTATTCTCACCAACTCTCTCAAATGCACTTTTGCTTTAGATGGCGCTCTCCCTTTTTCTATTCGTTCCTTGGGTGAACTTTGTTTTCTTTCTTTATTTCTTGGATTTGGCGTAATGTACTTGACATGATCCTAGTAACCATGATCAGAAAACCATAACCATCCGTTCAACAAAATATGGAACGTAGTTAGATAAGAAATACTAAAAAAAAATAAAAAAAATGCAAATACGTTTTTAATGCACTAACACCAAAATAAAATAATAAAACGTATTTAATTTTTTTTTATTTTATTTTTTTATACATTTAACACGTTCGTCCATTTAATAATGATAAAGCTCTATGACAAGGGTCTCCAAAATACAGCCCACGGCCTTCAAGAGCCTGTAAGCCAATTAATGCGGCCAGTAATGACTCTATACATGTTTAAATAAATTGCTTTTTTGATAATTTATTCAAAATTTGTTGTTTTTTTTTACTCTTGAAAGACGGAAATCAACCTTCAATAAAAGAGGACTCTAGAAATTCTATATATTCAGTTGGTCTAATCAATACAAAATATGAACTTTCATTCATTCTAAATCTTAAAATGGCCGTCAACTACGTATTTGTGAAGCGATTCGGCCCGCGAACTGTAAAGTTTGAGTACCCATGAACTAAATGAACGTTCCAATGAGTTTTGTCGATTGTCGAACGCTATATATTGCCCTTTGTATCTATGACGGGTCGTACAACAATTAAGTCGTACAACTTTCCGACTGTATTAAGCGACTGGCCCAACAATTTATCTTAGTTATACTATGATCAAAAACTAACTTTATATAGAAATCAATTTGCCGTACAAGTGATTGTTTAAAAATATGTTTATGTTTTAATTTGCCAAATGATTGATAATACAGGAAAAAACTAAAATAAAATGTATGGGCATTGATCAGCATAGAACAGGAAATAATACAAAGAACAAAATCATCGATGCGCTTGAGATGGTGAAGAACTTGCAAATATGATATGAACTAATAAAACAAAAAGCATAAACTAGAAAAAGGATATTGTAAAAGGGTATTGCAGATCTAACCGTGAACTACGTAAGGTAGTGCTTAATGCTAAAATGAATGTATAATTGTATTTAAATTACTTCATTAATAGAAGTAAAAAAATGCTCAACCACTATAATCACCATAAATCACATCCAAAATGAACATCTCATACTCATACTTACCCGGCATGAAAAAAAATTGCCCAATTAATCCTCGAAATTCAAACGAAAGAAAAAGGAAAATAATAAATAAAAATTGCTGGAATGATAATAAATTTGCTTTGCAATTTATTGTTTCTGATAGCGTAGTATTGCTACTGTTTTGTATACATCCTCATTCCGAGTATTTTATTCGCCCATAAACAGTGCAACAAAATTTCACTATCAATGTCATATAAAAACCTGATAAGCTTATTGGAATTTCTGCCATCCTCGTTTGGTATTTTTCTGTCAAACTAAGACTTTGACACAAAAAAAAAATCTGCCGTATGTGCAATACCCCTATTACATTTGGCGGTTTTGGAGGGATATTTCGATAATTTATGTCGAATTGCTCTCGACAGATTTTACCTCGGTAGAAAAAGAGAATTAGTCTTGAGCAATGTGGTTCCTGTAATCGATAGTAATTTAAATGTTAAAGGTGAAACAGAAGAAAAACAAGCAACAAGACAAGAAAACAGAACAAGAAGAAAACAGAAAGAAAGCGCTAGATGGCTTGCTGTAGGTGTTATTCTGTGTGACGATGCTTCCAGAAGAAAAAGACGAAAGTGGTGGCAATGAATGCGAAGTGTAATGCTTTTTCGCATATAAATTTAATGGAAGAGTTACGCCTGGAACCTCCGGTTTGGATCAATTATGTGCGAACGGATGAAGCATCATATCTTTGGCTGCTGGAGCGTGTCACGCCAATTATTTCAAAGAAAGATACACAAATGCGTCCAGCAATAAAAGCTCATGAAACGTTGAGTGCTACATTACGATTCATAATCAGCGGAGGGACATACAGCGAATTAAGATTTCCGAGCAATATTTCCCTACCTTCATTGTCCAACATCATTAAAAAACATTGTCAAGTATGTGGTATTTAACATTATTTGGACTATTTTTTTACATATAATCATTAATGATCTAATTGAATTTTTCTTTCTGATTCATACCTTTATTTTTTAGATTCCTCGTTCTCAACCCGAATGGAAAAAAATGGGAAAGCATTGAATGATACATGGCAGTTTCCTAATTGTGTTGGAGTGGTAGATAGGGAACACGTCAGAATGCCCGCGTACAGACGACGCCCACGGGTCTGCCCATGCCCCAATGCAGAGACGATGGCATACGATTATCTTCTTCTTCTATTTGACGTAACGTCCAACGCGGACATGCCGGCCTTTACAGACTTTCAAGACATAATTCATTACCACGCAGCCCAATCCATAACCATTAACCCAACCAGTAAAACCGAATCTATTGGAAAACTTTCTTGTGTGCCAAAGCGAGAGAGCATGTCTTCTCTCTCTAGATTTTGGACGGTACAACCCCAGCCAACAATTTCCGAAGGCGCCCCGTGTAAAAAATTTTTACTTTAAGCTTTCCTTAAATTTTTACACTAGCAGCAGCTAAAGTAAAAACTTTCAGCACGGCACAAACCGACGCACACATTCAAATGCTTGGATTGCTGGTCCTGCTTACGCATACATTTGTATTTATTCCTCCCCTTATATTTTCGGATTGCTGGTTGTAGTAGTGACGCTTTTTCTTTTTGCTTTATGCACACTTTCGCATGCTATTTATTGGCGTTAGTCTTTCCACATGCGTTTTGGCACACTCACACTCTGTATACGGCAGGATGCTTCACCCCTTCCAAATGCTGCGGTTGCTTTCTGTTACCCTTCCTCTCGTTCTTCTTTCTACCCTCTGCGCTAGGATATCCTCGACTGGTGCTGCGCGTGTTCAGCCGGCGCCTGTCTGGAAATGACGTCACGGACTGGTGCTGCGCATGTTTAGCCGTATCCTAGGCGTCCTTGAAGTGCGCTCTTCTACGAAAGAGCTGTAATGAAATCTGTTGATGAAAATTAATCAATAATTAATCCATGTTTTTTATAACAAATAAACAAACTAAACAATATTTTGCACATAGGATTATAGAAACGCTTACCTTGATATTTTAAAACCGGACACCGTTTTCCTTCCGTCGATCGTTTTGCGGGATGTTGGCAACCGTCGATTAACATGCGCGTGCACTGTAACTTTTTAGACAACAGGCGTTAGTTGAATGTACCCACTGAAGCACACACGAGGATAAGAAACTTACCTTAGAAATTTACAAGGATAAATCATTCCATAATCGACGAAGAAGGAACACGGCACAAAACGTAAACGAGTAAAATACGGGGCACAAAAAATCACACATCACTCCAACACATCCTTCCACAGTGAAAGTTCTGGTTAGACTGAGGATGCCTAACACCAGGATGAGTGTGATAGCAGAAAAATCATGGGAGATCGAGAGAGATGGGTTGTCTCGGTTCAGCGGAATACGCATGCAGATGCATGCGTGTGTGTCACTCGAAGGATATCGGTTTCCCCTTCTCCCGTTTTTCGTTCATAGGCCACACGATCGGCGTTGTGCCGTCCAAAATCTAGAGAAAAAAGACATGCTCTCTCGCTTTGGCACACAGGAAAGTTTTCCAACAGCTTCGGTTTTGCAGGTTCGGAGGGCGCAGTCTTTTTCATGATTTTGTTTGACTTCGGCTATTTTGGGCCACACGTTTGGATGCTCGCAGACGACCCATATCTCTCGATCCTCATATCGGTTGGGCATCCTCAGTCTGACCAGAACTTTCGCTGTGGAAGGTTGTGCCGGAGTGATATGTGAATTCTTGTGCCCTGTACTACTCTTCCACGTTTTGTGCCGTTTTCCTTCTTCAATTATGGAATGATTTATCCTTGTAAATTTCATGTTGTCGTGCGTATTTCAATAGGTACAATCAACTAACCCTTGTAATCTAAAATGTTACACGTGCACGCGCATATAAATCGACGGCTACCTACTGGTCTTACCAACATCTCGCAAAATGATCTACGGAGAGAAAACGGTGTCCGGTTTTTAAATATTAAGGTAAGCATTTCTATAATCACGTGTGCAAAATATTGTTTAGTTGTTTTTTTTTATAAAACACATTGATTCATTATTGGTAAATTTTCATCAACAGATTTCAACACAGCTCTTTTGTAGAAGAGCGCACTTCAAATAGAATAGTGTCACTACTACCACCAGAAATCCGAAAATATAGTGGGCGGGGGGTGGGGTAAATACATTTGTATGCGGAAGCAGGAATCCAAGCATTTGAATATGTGCGTGAAGGTCAGTTTGTGCCGTGCTGAATGTTTATATTTTTGCTGCTTGTGTAAAAACTTAAGGCAATTTTATAGGAAATCTTTTTTACACGTGACGCCTTTGGCTATTGTTGGTTGGAAACGTAAGAGGAATTATACCACGAACGTACCCGTAAGGTATACATGCTTCACTCATCAGGATCTATGATGATGATGATGATGATGATGATGATGATGAGACCCACCTCTTATCCCGATATAGTATTGAGAGGAACGATTGTATCTTATCGATAATTGTGTTGTTGTAAATTAGTAATAAAGCAAATAATCAAATAATAAGGCAAGTAAGTATTACAAGAACGTAATGGCTACGTAATATGCCTCTTCATGAAGCAGTCATGGTCGGTCTCAACACTGACTAAAACATGTCAGTGTATAACATCAATGTATATTTCATTCACGCTTTCGCGGATTTCGTCTTTTCTAAATTAATCTACTTACTTACTATTTTCACAACTGTCATACTTCATACGATAGTGGATTTGATGTGAGTTGCACACAGTCTCTTAAATTGAGGTATAGTCTTTGCATTACAAACCACTCTGGGCATCATATTAAAATTTTGTATGCCTTTGAAAAACAAAGAGTTCATTGCTAAGGTGTCTCAACCTTAGGAACTCTCGGGTCTGCTGCTCTTCTTGTGTTGTAGTCGTGCACATTTGGTCCTCGAACAAACCGATCACAAAGATATTGAGGCAAGTTACTGTTCAGGAGTTTATAAACAAAAATCATTGTTGGGTACATTACCCGCTGTTTCACAGACATCCATTTTAGGGTATCCAGCATAATCAATGACGAGGTATACCATCCGCATGCTAGAATAGCTCGCATTGCTCTGTTTTACAGTTTTTTGCATTCTTGTCATTTGTTCTGCATTAGCCATAAAAAGAATTGACGGACAAAAATCCAGATGTGGAGCCATAGAGACTTGTAAAGCTGTATCTTTACAAAACATTTAAGTTTTTTTTAACCCCGCAATTTTTTGCCATTTTCTTAATGATGTTATCAATGTGGTTTTGAAATTTCAGTTCTTCATCTATTGTGACTCGAAGATATTTTATTTCTTTAACTCTCTATGGCCTCATCATCAATATTGATCTGTAAGTCAAAGTGGGTCATGGTTCGGGACAGCACTAACATTTTAGTTTTTTTTTGCATTTCATTTCATTTTTTTTGTACTTCAACCATTGATCTAGCGAGGCCAGATCCTCATTTAGCTTCATTGTTGCTTCTTTTATAGATCTACGAGAGAGAAAGATCACCGTGTCGTCAGCAAAGAGATTAATATCACAAAATTTTAATACATTTTTCATGTCATTCATATACATAATAAACAAAATAGGACCAAGCACATTTCCTGGGGAGCCTCCCAATGAGTTTTCAAGAGATTCCGATGTTGTGATTTTAAAGCGAGTTCTCCCTTCTAAATATTTTTTTAACCAATCAAGTTCTTGTCCCACAATTTGTTTATTTGTTTATTTGTAAATGTTAAGTGATTGGCCATCATTGGCCTTATCACTGATCTTATAAACTAAACTTATAATAACATAAAGCATCACGGTATAATGTAACATCAGCACAAAATAAATAACACAGAGTATCACAGCAAGAAAAACAGGTTAACTTAGGGAATTCCAGTCAAAAGAGTCATAATGTGCATTAAATCTAATAGCCATCGCAGTCAAAGGTTCATTATCGCTATATGCACGTCTAGTTTGGTCAACTCTTAGTAGCCTAAAGTTTCTTAAAATACGAGCAGGTACGTGGAAATTAACTCTAGCTAAAAGGTCCGGTGAATCTATCTCTCCTAGGATGATTTTTTTCATAAACAAGATTTGCGCCGTTTCGCGACGAGTAGCGAGAGACTCGAGTCCAAAATTTAAACACCGGGCATGATAACTAGGTCTCGCTGCTACGTTACGCCAGGGTGTGAACCGTAAGACCAAACGGGTGAATTTTGTCTGCACTGACTCAATCTTATTCGACCATAACGACGACGATGGGCACCAAACTACTGAGGAGTATTCTAAGATGGATCTGACTAGTGATTTGTAGAGTGCGACAAGACAATGTGGGTCGGAGAATTCTCTCGACTGCCTGCGTATAAATCCTAGCATTCTGTTCGCTCTATCAATAATTTCGTTATGGTGCACATGAAAGTCAAGTTTACGGTCAAGGGTAACTCCTAAGTCTTTTACTGCACTGTGTCGTTGTAATTGTGTACTGGAGATACAGTAGTTAAACACTATTGGACAATTAGAACGGTGAAACGACATGGACAAACATTTATCAACAGAAATTTGTAGGTCGTTGTTCAGACACCAGTCGGAAAAAGAGTCGATCGATGCTTGCAGGACAAGACAATCACCAAAACACCTCACAGGAAAAAAAAGTCTAAGATCGTCCGCATACAATAAACATTCAGATTCCCTTACTACAGTAGTAACGTCATTGAAAAATAGAGAAAACAGCAAAGGTCAAAGGTTACTACCCTGTGGCACGCCTGAACAACTCACGAATTCCCTAGATGTCATACATTCAACTTTCACGCGATATCGACGATTGGTGAGGTAAGATTCGAACCACTCCACTAAAGGGGTAGAGAATCCAAGACGTGCAAGCTTCGCCAACAGCAAGCGATGATTCACCCGATCAAAGGCAGCCTTAAGGTCGGTATAGATGACATCCATCTAGGCTCCCGAAGCGAATGCAGCATGGCAGTGAGATACAAACTCCACCAAATTGGTGGTCACACTGCGGCGAGGGAAGAACCCGTGTTGGCGTGTTGATATCAGCGAGCGGCAACAGTTCAAGAGCGAGTTCTGGACGACGACTTCAAAAACCTTAGCACCTGCAGGCAAAGTAGTAATGCCACGGTAGTTTTCCACTAAGCTCTTATCCCCCTTTTTATGCACAGGAAACATGTAGGACGATTTCCATGCTGCTGGAAACATACGCTGATTGAGAGAGAGTGTGAAGATACGAGCCAGAGGTCCGGCCAAAACTTCGCTGCATTTGACAAGAACTGCTGTTGGAATACCATCAGGTCCAGGGTTGTAGGATGGTTTGACCTGCTTGAGCGCCTTTAGCACAGAATCTCTGGAGATGTTTATGTCACGCACATTAACATCGACAGCGTCGGAGGGCACGTTGTTGAGAGCAGCATCCAATGAGAAGCCAGGAGCTTCAGTGGCAAACGAACTCATGAAACGATCGGCAAATAAATTGCAGGTTTCCTCTTTGGTACACGAAGTTGTTCCATTAAAGGAAACTATAGCTGGCAGGGAGCTGTTTTTCCGTTTTGTGTCGACATACCTCCAAAATTTTTTCGGTTTTCTTCTTAAGCTGAACTGTATACGAATCAAAAAACGAGAGTGTAGTTGTCTATTATAGCTTCTATAAACATTGTGTGCAGCGATGAACCGCAATCTCGATTGTTGTGTTCCACTGTTTTGGTAAAACCGATAGCAGGAAGATTTGTTTCGTTTTAAACGGCGTAATTGAGCATTACCCCACGGTGGACCCTGTCGTGGACGTTTTATAGGGCAACAGGCAGATAAATGTTCCGTAAATTTCCGATTGAACATATCGAGTGCATGGTTTACGTCCGGGTTTCCATCAAGGAATGACCAGTCAGAGGATTGCAGTAGATCATTTAGAATCAAAAAGTTTGTGCGACTGTAGTCGAGCATGCCTGATTCTTGATGTGATGTTGTGTGATGTTCTGCTTTGGCTAAGCCGTTCGGCAGGCATAGCTCTATAGGCGGATGATAGCAATCAATAGCAACTATGGGGAAGGGTGTTATTGCCGGTGGAGAGCATTGTTGCAGGATATCGTCGCATACTAAGATCAAATCGAGGTAGTTATTCGACGCATTATGAATTTTGTTAATCTGGTATAGTCCGTTGCTATTCATACAATCAAGAAGAACAGTTGTCCGACAGTTGTCCGTGATCCTCGAGCATTCGTAGTCAACTTGGAGCATAAGTGGATTTGTTTCATCGGGTATCCAATTCAGGTTTGACAAATTGAAGTCCCCGAATAACAAACACATTTCATTAGCTTTACACGCTACGTCGTCAATAGTTGAACAGATTGTGTGAATAACCGACGTGTTATTTGCCATGTCAGGAGGAACATACTTTGCGCCGATAACATACGTTTTCTTAATGCTGTAAAAATCTTTAACCAAAGTTGCTCGACAGTGTCTGATGTAGAACATAAGAGTAGTCGCAAATGTGAGGCGACAGCTATGAGAACCCCACCACCTTTGGTTTTCCTGCTATTTCTGTCATTACGGTCCTTTCTGAAGACGATATAATGGTCCGGAAACAACTGTGACGAGTTAATAGAGGAGTCCAACCATGTTTCAGTCAGGATAATGGCGTCGTAATGAGTAGTAGAAACATAATCGAATACCTCATGACATTTAGTTTTTAGTCCTCTTACATTTTGATATAAAAATAACAAATCCTCAGTATTATTTAAGGAGGCAACCCCTGCAGGAATGACATGACCGTCGTGCATTTGTGTGAGTGTAGGATCTGTACTGTAGCAATAGTGCTGCTGATGTTGCGTAGTGTTGGGTTCACAATCGTTAAGTAGCCTGCACGAGATGCTGTTACTACAGACTGCTTCAGTGGTGGTAAAGTTGTTTGTTGTTGGAGGAACAATCATCAGGTGAGTGCGTAAATTATCAACAAAAGTTGTTTCGGCGTTATTTGGCTCATATGCGGTGTACAGCTGATTAGCGAGCGTGCGAGTGTGCGTGATGTGTGTGAATTGTTTATCGGTGTTGATAATTAGGGGGTTTGCGGTGTGGGTGAAGTGCGTGGAGTGTGTGCTGAAAGTATTGTGTGATCCAACAGCTGTGGTGATCGAATATCCTGCGCTGTAGATAGGGTTGTGGGTGTTGAAAGTCTCATTGGCGGTAGACGAAAATTTGCACCTGGTTGTTGAGCTCGGTAGTCGACAAATTCACGCACCGATAGACCAAGCGGCCAAGTATCGGGGGAAAGAGCCCTTTCACGTTGAGTAAGAGGCACTAACACCTTAAATGATAGAAATGAGAGTGTTGCTGTGTTTGTGCCTTGTCGTGTAAGGCAATATGCAGTGACATCCTCAATGGACAAAGCATGTTTGACCTTTTGCACTATTTGGTCACTGGATGTATCTGGAGCGAGCCGGGAAATATACAATGCGCACTTCTACACCGTAGACTGAGCGGGGACTATTTTGATCGGAAATGTAGTTGTATCTTTGTTTGTGCCTGTGATCATGGGTGGAGCTCGATTTTTGCGATACATATCATCGATCGGCTTATTATTTTGGTTCTGGTTGTTATTGCTTTGGGTGTTGATGGGTCTGGCGCCAAATGTAAACAAAGTACGGTTGTCAGTAGCGACTTCCGAGAACAAACGTTTTGACCGATTTATGCGACGAATTTTTGCGGGAGGGTGACTGCTACGTGGAGTTTTTAGATCAAGTTGGCTCATCCGTGCAAACCCAGTTTTGATATCATTAGTCAATGGCTCCATAACGGTCTTGATGCTTTCGGCTACTGTTGTAATTGCCGCCTGGAAGCCAGATTGCATGGCTGCGTCTTTTACGAACTTGGTGCGCGGATTCATAAATACGTTGTTGCAGCCAATACAGCACCAGTGTAATTGTTTATATTCCGCAATGCGCAGGAACAGATCAGCAGGAACCGAAGTGCAGCGCTGGTGAAATGGAGAGTCGCACAGGCAGCAGCTGATAGATGCCTCCACAATTTCCATAGTGCAGGCGTTGCAAATACGGGCCATTATACGGGAGCGGTGCAGGTTTTCGTTGCAGCAACAAGAGCGATGGCGGTTAGGACGCGCGAACTCAGATGCGATCCGAAAAACGAAATTTACGCGAATTTTTTGGTCAGCAGAGATAAACGCACTATTGAACGATAATGGAACGGTGTTCTAAAATACTGTGATTATACAGAAACCGGAAAATAGTGTGTTTCACAGGAATTAGATTCTCTATATCCTGATTATTTGGAACTAATAATTTATTTTCCTTTAAGTATTGAACCAGTTGCTCCTTCACCACGAGTTCTAAAATCTAAAGGCAAGGACAAGGCAAAAAAGACTCAGAAACGTACCTACCGTACGTACCGCTACCTCAAGTGTTGATACCTCATACGTACACATGTGTAACAAATGATCCTCTTGAGTTGACTGCTAATTCACGACTGCTTTATTCACCTTAATCACTTACATATACACTTACATTCCTAACCGTAACTCTAACCTAACCAATACCTATACCTATTATTACAACCCTCACCCATACTTATACCTATTGTTATACTCGGACACCCAGCACGTGAAGTGTCCTCACCTTCACTCCTTAATCTTCATCTTCTTCATTTTCGGAGTCTTGCAACTCATCCAATAATTCCAAGGCGCACCATTTCTTAATCCTATCGGCCGAATATACTGTTGAATATTGTTTACCTTCCGTGCCTGGAATTGTCCCTATTCGGTACCTATCATTTCCTAAAATTTCCGTTATAATCCACGGTCCTTTAAACTTCGGTTCTAATTTTCTACTCCCACCGGGTATAAATTGATCTTTTACCACTAATACCAAATCGTCGACCTTATATATAGTTGGCCTCTTACGTCTTTTATCAAAGTATGTCTTTTGACGAGTTTGTTCTTTTTTCGTGGCATTTAATACTTTTTCAAATGTATCTACTTCATGCGCTTCCTTTTCTTCTGTACCAATAACTGATATGATTTCGTTTCTTACCACGTCTTTTGGGTTGTACGCTAAAACCAAAGAGGTAGGCGATACTCCTGTTGTTCCATTTGGCATAGTATTAATTGCATTTTGAACTAATTTAACCTGTTCATCCCAACGACGTTCGTTATCGTCTACCATTGTTCTAACCGCCGTGAGTATAGTTTGATTACTCCTTTCCACTTGTCCATTTCCTCTTGGCGTTCCTACAGCTACCAATATATGTTCAATAGTATAATCTTCGCAAAATTTCTCAAACACACTCGAAGTAAACGCGGTGCCCCTATCTGTTATAATTCGGGTTGGCAATCCAAAAATACAGGCCACCTCCTCTAACATCTCTATAACTGGTTGTGTTTTTGTCGACCTTACTGCTTTTATGAACACATACTTTGTGAATTCGCAAATCGTCACTAAAATATGTTCATTTCCTTTGACCGATTTGATAAATGGCCCTAAGTGGTCTATATGGATTGTATGAAACGGCCTTGGTTGTTTCGGTATTGGGTTTAACCACCCTTCTGGCTTGCCACCTTTTTCCTTAAAATATGCACATTTTGGGCATGCATCAATGTATGATCGTATGTACTTGCGCATTTTCGGAAACCAAAATTTATCTTTGACCATCGCTAAAACCTTTTCCACCCCAACATGTCCCTTATCGTCGTGGTAACTTTTAATCATTCTCCATCTTACTCTAACTGGTACAACGAAGCATTTTTTACCCTCCACTAGCCTAAAAAGCCTGTGATTTTCTACCACGTAACTATTTTTGATTTGTGTGTCTTCATCGCACATCGGTTCTCTCGATAAAATATCAACAATTCTAATTAGGTTTTTATCTTGACGTTGCATTGTTACTAGAAAATCAGTATTAGCTATTTCTATATTTAATATACTTTCTGCTACTGTATCTACCTCTCTTGGTATCTCTACTGGAGATCTACTTAAAGCATCAACATGTTGCATAAGCGATCCACTTCTATGCTCGATTTCAAAATCATACTCCAATAATCTTAGAAAATATCTCGCTATGCGTGAATTCATCTCTTTCTTCTTATTTGCATCTCGTACCGCTGCACAGTCTGTTTTCAACACAAAACTTTTACCTATCAGATAGTGTCTGAATCGTTCGACGCTAGCTACAACCGCCAGCATTTCCAGTTCATAGCTATGATATTTCATTTCTGTCGGATTTGTCTTTCTGCTGAAATAACTGACGGCATACCATTTGTCTGATGACTTTTGTAGTAATATGCCAGCTATCCCTACACTTGATGCATCTGTATGTAATTCGGTCGGTGCATTTAAATCGTATAACCTCAAAATTGGCCTTTGTGCTAATCGTTTTCTAATTTCATCGAACGCATCTTGTTGCTCTTGCTTCCATTCAAACTCGAAATCTTTTTTCAGCAGTTTTAACATAGGTGCCGCAATAATGCTAAAATCTTTCACAAATCTTCTGAAAAAACCTGCCAATCCCAAAAATTGCTGAACCGCATGTACCGACATTGGATTTGGAAAATCTGTCACCGCTTTTGTTTTCGTTTCTCCTGGCCTCACTCCATTTCTACCCACTTCAAAACCGAGAAATTCTACATTTTCTTTGAAAAAATGGCTTTTCTCCAGGTTTATCGTAAAACCTTCCTCTCTTATTATTTGTAATAGCGTTTCTAATTTTTCCAACAAATCTTCTTCATTTTTTCCCGACAGTATCAAATCATCTAGATAGGCCACCAATACTACTTCCCGCTTTCTGCATTCCATCACCATTTTGTTCATCGCCCTTTGAAAAATGGCACACCCATTTGCTAACCCGAATGGCATTCTTGTGAACTTGTAGTGACCACTAGGCGTAGAAAAAGCCGTAAAATCTTGACTATCCTCATGAATTGGAATTTGGTAATAACCACTAAACAAGTCGAGAGTTATAAACATCTGAGCCCCATTTAATTTTTGCAAGCACTGTTCTATATCTGGCATAGGATATTTATCCTTTAATGTTTTCCTATTCAGCATTCGATAATCGACTGCCATTCTAAACTGTCCATTTTTCTTCGGCACCAATACTATCGGGCTGTTGTATGGTGCTTCTGATTCCTTTATGATGCCAGTATCTAACAACTCACCCACCAACTCACTCAAAACTTTTTCGCGCGCTAACTCGATCTTACGTGGCTTCACATATAGGGTAAGTGTACCAATTATGGACATAGTTTGTCATTAATACGCACTTTTCGCGGCTGTATTAATTCGTCTTTTACCCAATCTCACGTTCCTCAATGCATTTTGGATGTCTGAAATGTGTAAAACCTGCACATATTTTTTAATTTGATTGATTTTAATCATTAATTGCTGAAAAATTCAAATTACTTCTGCTTCTTAATGTACCAATTATGGCACTAGTGTTCCTAATATGGCTATAAGAGGGGTCCTATTATGGCCATATATATTAAACCATATATTTTACATTAAAAAAATCGCTTCATGTTATGAAACTATAACATATGAAAGAAAACTACGTGTAAACCAAAATCCGTAATAAAAATTAGCATTTATATTAGTTTCATATAATGAGAAAGGCTCATTTGATAGTATAAATAATGTCGCTTAAACGCGGTGTCATTGCTCTAGTTTTTTGTGATATTGTGATACATTTTACACCAGTTATTTGTTTCATTCAGTTCATGTATTGCATTTCATTCACTTATAAATTAGTTCATAATATGATTCATAACTTTTACATTTTAATATAAGGAACTATTGATGATTTTGGTAGCTTATAAATGAGTTGGATCAAATTGTTTAGCCCTACAAGCCATTTTAATTGCGCATTCTGGCGTTTTTGTCCCCTAATTTAGCCTTTGGTGTAGATGTCTTTGATTTTCCTTTAATTTTTTTACGCTCTTCCATCCTAGCACGTTTTTCATTTTCCCGTTTTTCTTTGGCCTCTTGGCGTTGTAGGGCTCTTATTTTCTTTTGTTGCAGTTCTTTTTCTTTTTGCTCTTTTACTTTAAGAAGTGCATCACTTCGTTCCTTAGCTGTTAAGACAGGTTGAAATGATTTTTTATAATTTCTATGTCTACCACAACGGTGAGGTGTAGCGGGTAGATTCAACACCTCTGAAAGTCGGCGTGTACTAATAACCAATGATGCGTCTTTTCCATCTTCGCATTGAGTCTCAATGTCCTTTTCTTGGAGATCATGATTGTTTACGATTCTTGCATCAACTACAGACAAAGAAACAGTGAGAATTATAATTCGTTCATTTAATAATTCCAGACTAAACTTCATAAAAAACAGCGATGTTTTAATGATTACTTACCATAATCCATCATTTCGGGTAGTTCTGAATCCGTACAAGTAGTTTGTGGTTCAGTGGAAGATGTCAAAGGCAATATATGACATAATATATTAGAGCCTCCAGCTTCAACTTTTTCGTAATCTGTCATATCTATTGATATATAAGTATCCAAAGGAGATACGATATCCATCTTTTTGGATGAAGAAGCCGATGTAAAATCGTCGTTAACGACGTCGTCGTTGTCGTAATTCCCTTCGAGTCCGTCTAAGCAGTTCAATCCATTGACTTCTACTGTAGATTTTAAGGCATGAAATCCAATATGCGGACGAACAAATTCACGATAAAAATAACGAATCACACGTTCTTCACGGGACAGCTTGTTGACGTCTCCTTCAATTTTAGCTATAGTTTCAGCTCCGATTATATCGTATGCTTCAACTATTCTATCCATACTAATGGTAACGCTTTGATCTACACTACCGTGTTGTGTGGTATCTGATTCCTTCTGGATTGATTCTTCAAAAGCTTCAGGTGTGACAAAAACATCGGTTGTTTCGTTCGTAATCAAGGAACCAGTTGCTGAAGTTGCGATGCACTTAGAATAGTCGATTGCATTCGAATCGAACGGATGCAGACCACATGCTCGAAACCCATTTTTGATCGTCGAACTTTTGATACCATTCTCGATAGCCATACTTAATACTGATGCAAAGTGCAAAGTGTTCAGAATACTACCGGGATTATTGAATTTCCAGCTTTCTACCGACTTTCTCCATTCAGTTTTTAAAGGTTTGAAAACCGCCACATCTGCTGGCTGTGTGATGTGCGTTGTATTTGGATACAAACAGATCAGTATAATACCAAGTGATTGGCATAGATCTGCCACATTCAATCCAATATGCGATGCATGTCCATCAACGAACAAAATTACTGGAAATGTTGCGTTTTTCCTCACCAGAAAGGGATGAAATATTTTCTCAATATATCCCAAAAAGTTTGGAGTATCCATCCAACCACGCTCACTTTGACCGATACCCCATTCTTCCGGAAAGCTTTGCAAAAAATCCTGCCGAAGACGTTTACCAGGGAGGATAACGTGTGGATTCACTATACTACCATTTGCCCCAAATGCAAACATTACAGTTATATTTTGCTTAGCAGCCGCTTGCTCTGCTTCATACACATTGCGAGATCCAATTCTGGCAATAACCTCCTTTGATTTGGGGTGTAGAAAGAAAGAGGTTTCGTCAGCGTTAAATACTCTAGAAGGATCGTCTAATATTTCGTGCAGTCCGTTTTTTGTTAGCCAGCTTGTTATCATTTGAAACCATCCACGGATATCATTTTCACTCACTCGGCTACTAGCCGAAGATAATATTTCTGGCGTACGAAAAGAAAATCCTGGATTACGTTTCATATAGTTGCGCAGCCATTTGCGTCCTAAAATAAGTAAAGACTAAAAATTATTAAATATTTAAAGCACATACTAAATGGTACTTTCCTGGTTGATTGTTTCGGAATGGAGTTGATCGATCCGGATTTGCTTCAAAAAATTCTTTCATCTTCAACAACAAAGCTCTACGCGTAACAGGAAAGCCGCGATCTTGCATATTGCTTAACCAATCTGCAAGTTTCTGTTCTTCTTGAGAAGATAGCACAGATTCTGGACCCGGCTTTGCCTTTTTTTTCCATTGACGACTTATCCTATAGCGGATAGTAGATATTGGAATTCCAAATCGTTTGGAGGCTGCGTATACAGTTGAACCTGCATCAATAAATTCAATGCATTGGGCGATTGCCTCGTTCGAATATTGTTTCCGCTCACTCGCGGGTCCCATTCTGGAAATGCTTATTTGTTATCGAATTAAAGACGTATTTTGCAATGTATTTGAAAGATAGCACGCACTTTATCTTCACTAGTGAATGTAGGAGACATTTATTGACAACAAATAGCATGACACATTGTTTATACTGAAAATGACAGAACATGGCGTACATGACAGTGCGAACATTTTTGACAGTTGAGTTGAACATTGTTTATACATTTTAAAATCGATTCGTTAAGTTTGTAGTGATAATTGGCAAAAGTTAAATATTCAAGTTGAAATTTGGATTAATAGTTTTAAAAGTCACTAAAAATCAACCGCAATGGTCTTCGAAAAAAGCTAACGAGTGTTGGCTCTTCTGAGGACTGATTTTAAACCCGGAATAATTAATAAATGATAGTGTCCTATACGTTGCTAATGAAAACCATGATCAGAATACGGTTTATAATTTATATTAAAATGCTTTCGAACGTTTTAAAAGGAAATAGATTGGTTTATACAACAGGAAGTATTCCTTATGGCCATAATTGGTACTATGGCCATAATTGGTACATTTGCCCTAGTGCGATAATTGGTACATCGTTGTTAAGTTGTACCAATTATGGACATATGGCAAAAAGGCACATTTTCGATGCAAAATTGATAAATTATGATGTGAAGCTGTTAAATAACAAGCGTTTTACATCATAATGGTGTTTTTTCATATAAAAATATGTTTAGATGATTGTAAATCACTAATATCCTACAGTGGTGCTCTTAGCAAAATGGTAAGAGATGGCCAAAATCTTAGCGGAACATTTTAGAAGAGTGATATTTTATAAATGGATGTTTCTGACACGTAACTAATGAAGCATGAATATTTTAAAAGGTTCATATTTGATGCAAAAAATCCATCCGTGGGTGCATAATGTAAATTTACTCTTTTAGAGCAAAAATAGTGGTCGTTATGGCCATAATTGGTATTATGGCCATAATAGGTACACTTACCCTACAGCTACATTATCCATCAGTTGTATTCTCATCGTATTATTTCGCCAAAAGTTCTTGCACGGTTGACACTCTACCAATAGACGCATGTGCACGCTTCCACAATTCGTTCAATCCGCTCGAAATGTACATTAAAATTGTTTCTTCCCTAAACTGCCCCTTTTTACCCATAGCCAGCATCTCATACACATAGTCAATCGGCGCTTCACGACGACTCCATTTTCTACCAGCCAACCAGTTGTGATAAAACACTTCGTTTTTTGTCGCAGGAAAACCGATCACTAATTGTTGCTTAAAACTCTCCCAGGTTTTAATCATCGCTTGATTGCTTTCCCACCACAACTTTGCCGAACCGCTTAAACTTAACCGCGCACAATGCAGCTTCACTGCATCAGTCCACCCATACAGCTCTCCGGTCTCCTCGATGTTCTGCACCCATACGTCCGCACTCGCACACACCGTGTTACTAGGGTCAAATGGGCTCACCAACTCCTTGATCTCTCGAACGTCTGGTACACGACAGCGCAATTCATCTCCAACGTGCACTTGTTGAGTCTTCAGCCTGATCAACTCTTGACTCATTTCGTCGATCCTTTTCTGCAGCATCTCGATCTCCAAACCTTCTTTTTTCTTCCTTTCCGTTACAAACTGATCTTCCCGGCTACTGGCATCCTCGAATTGTTCCTTCTCTTGCTTGCTCATGACTTCCTCTGCAAGATTGTACGGCTCCCGAAAATATCACGCTTCAGTTCGATTGAACACTTCCAGAATATTTTCTCCGCTACAACAACTCAACTATCGCTTCCGGAAAGGATTATTTTGTACAGGTAACTTTCTGGCGAATCCTGTCTACAGCTTGTAACAAATGATCCTCTTGAGTTGACTGCTAATTCACGACTGCTTTATTCACCTTAATCACTTACATATACACTTACATTCCTAACCGTAACTCTAACCTAACCAATACCTATACCTATTATTACAACCCTCACCCATACTTATACCTATTGTTATACATGTTTAACGAATACAACAATTTGGTTCGGCTCGGTAAACGTCGGGTGGACACCGGAACGTAAGAGAGCAGACTTTTTATGATTTTGTATGACTTCGGCTGTTTTGGACCCCACGTGTGGACCTCGCCCTCCGTATGGTAGCGGAACAAAGTTTTTTAATTACAAAAAAAAATTATCTTGTATTAATGGCTGTAGTAGACGCAAATTATCGATTTATGATGTGTGATGTAGGAGGTTTAGGGAGTGATTCAGATGGAGCATGCATACAAGCAACATCTTTTTACAAAAAAAAACTTATAAAAGGGAAGCTGAATCTACCTCCTGATGAAAAACCGGACGATAATACAACGCCGTTGCCATACGTTTTTGTAGGTGACGAAGCTTTTGCGCTCCGTAAAAAAATTAAAACCTTTTAATGAGCGACAATTAAATTACCAAAGATTTTTTTTTCATTTTTCGTTTTTCTCGAGCTCGCCACGTATTTGGGATACTAGTTTCAAGATGGCTCCTATGATGTTAAGAAACATAGAAAATATTAATACAATAATATTGACTAGTTGCTATCTACACAATTTTTTGGACCAATTCAGTAGCAGTTATACATTTCAGGAGGTAGATGAGATTAATAGCATTAATCAACAATGCTTTACAAATTCGGAACTATCATCATATACTAATTCTTTGGAATAGGCAAAACGGGCCAGAATGAAGTCTGTCGAATATTTCATGAATAGTGGTGTTGTGGACAGAACCAGCATCGTAGCGTACGGTTGGGGGTTGTTTTTTGTATGAATCTAAAGTGTTATTGTTATGTGTAAAGATTTTGAATATATATTTTAAACTTAAGTACACGGCGTAACATTTTATTTATTTCGTGTGCACCGAGAAAAACATAAAAGTGGCAACGAGATTTACCTCATCGTTAAGTCGAGCTCGCGATAAAAAAAACCTCCATCGTGTTTTTTCCCTCGTGCAAACCGTTACGCAGAATACCCCGTGTTAAAAACAGAAAAAAAACTCATCATTGAGCCTTAACCGTCATGTGTACGACCGCCTACCCGGGTAAGTTTTGCATCTTTATTTCAAAATATCTTTGAATTGAGAAGTCGTATCAACTCCAAATTTTTAAAATGCCTCAGAAAAGATGTTTTCTAACCATGTTTAAAAAATAAAAAATTTCAAAAATATTTGAATTTATTTTTTATTATTTAACTTTATATACCCTTCACATGTACAACCGCCTACCCGTGTAGGTCATACATTTTGTATGGAAGGATGATGTTTTTCTTGGTTAAAAGGGTATATATTTTGAGTTACTTGTTAGATCTGAAAGAAAACCGTCTCATAGGTTCATAATAATGTTTACTAACATATCGTAGTAAAATTAGAATTTTAAAAATCCTGTCAATATTTTTTTCAATCAAAAATATGTTGTAACTCCAACACCCCAACCGGCCTTGCCGCAAGTTTTGAGTAGATGCTTCGAATTTTTAT
Organism: Anopheles coluzzii; assembly: GCF_943734685.1. NCBI lineage: Eukaryota > Metazoa > Arthropoda > Insecta > Diptera > Culicidae > Anopheles > Anopheles coluzzii. Next base: position 58,816,131 of record NC_064670.1, read on the forward strand.
TGCTTGTTGTGTAACAATATATTGAAAATAACACAAAAATCATTTTCAAATGATATCAACCACTACTAACAAACGAAATAGAATACTCTGGCTGAAATTTTACACACACATTCATATTTTTGTTATAGTGTTTCTGCGGAAACACTCTCTGGCCTACGCTAGTTTTCTGCCGTGTCTCTCTGCGTCTGCCTGCACCAGCAAATTGCGTATTTTTGGCTCATTTCGGTAGTAGGTAAAGTAGTTGAACAATGAAAAACCAAGATTCTCTGAAAATATTGAACAAAATCACAATAAGACTAGACTTCACGAGACGGCACGTGCAGCTCGTTCGCACAAAGAATATTGTTCACTTCATGTTCAAAAACGAATCGAGAAGGTTGTGTTAGTACAGTGATCAAGAGATTGTTTGAATAATTTGCGTTAACAATCTTTCGAAAGAAGTGAGTAGTGGAAAAATATAGTTAATGTATTGTTGAGATCGAAATCGTTTTTTATCACATTTTTTACTGTTTACTCTAGAAATGGAGGAAATTGAATGGCTAACTCCAGAGGAACTTTCAAATCTTACTGAAGAAGAAAGAAAAGCTTATACTCAACAAAAAATACATGAATTTATGGAATACGATAGCGAAGATGAAAATATGATTTCTGCAGTAGTAGAAAAAGATGAAATTCCTGTATTTGATCAAGTGATCATAGATTCTGATGCTGAAGAAATACAACTACCAGAGTATAATCCTCTCGAAACTGATAGTGATGACGATTACGCAGAATCTTTCCAATCTTCAAGCGCAACATATAAAACTAACGATGGAACTATTTGGTCAAGTCAACCAACCATACGCCGTAAAATTTTAGCCCACAATATTTTACGGTCTTCACAGTCAGGTCCAACGCGCAAAACGGAAAGACTTAGCATAATAAAGACATTCAAGCTGTTGATGTCTGACGAAATGATTGATATCATTGTTCGGGAAACAAATAGGAAAGCGCAACAAATTTATGAACGGGAGCAAGTCACAAACTCAGCAAAATCAGCAAGCATGCATACGTTTAAAACATTAACCACATCAGAATTCGAAGCATATCTTGGGATTTTATTACTAGCCGGAGTTATGCGTTCTAATTACGTACACTCAACGGCACTATGGAAAACATCTTCACATCCAATATTTCGTGCAACAATGAGTCTCCAACGATTTCGGTCGATCAATCGTTTCATTCGCTTTGATGACGGACGAACGAGAGAAGTTCGAAAGGAAATGGACAAATCAGCAGCAATATCGGATATATTTGCAATGTTGAATAGAAATTTACAAGCATGTTATGTTGCAGGTTTGCATGTAACCGTTGATGAACAGTTATATCCTTATCGTGGTGGCACAGGATTTACCCAGTATATACCATCTAAACCAGCGAAGTATGGGATAAAAGTGTGGTGGGCATGTGACGCAGTCACATCATACCACATCAAAGGCCTTTACAGGGTTAGCACCATCTGGACAAAGGGAAGACACCAAGGTGAGCGTGTAGTAAAAGATTTATGTAGAATTTTCGTGGAAGTGGTCGTAGCGTAATTTGTGATATTTTTTTCACAAGTTACAACTTGGCCTCATCATTAATGTCAGATTTCAAACTAGCACTTTTAGGAACAGTAAACAAACGACGAACGTTTGTTCCGCCAATGTTTGCTAACCCTCACGGTAGGGAAATCCAATCGACACTATATGGCTTTAGCTAAAACATTTCCATTTGTTCCTATATTCCTAAGAAGAACAAGTCCGTTGTTATGTTGAACAACAATGCATTATGACAAAGATGTCCAAGGTCCAAAAGAAAAACCTGCAATGATAATTGATTATAATAAATTCAAGGGAGGAGTCGACAACATAGACAAATACCTTTCTGAATATTCTACCAAGAGGAAGACGAATAGATGGCCTTTAGCATTTTTTTTCAACATTTTGGACATAGCTGCATTTACTGCTTTCAATATATATAAGGAAAATAATTTGCAAAACTGCCAATCTACGGATTATAGGCGCATGTTTTTGCGACAATGGTCCGAACAACTAACGATGCCCGAGATTCAGAGACGTTCGGAAAATGTGCAAATAATGCGACACTTTGGACCACGCAGCGGAGTGGAAAGCATGTTTGGAGGACCATTGATAGCTGTTTGAAATTAAATTTACTTCACACTTTATGAATTTGATCGCGCCAGTTTATCGACGGATAAAAACATTTATTGTCGTTTATTTATACTTAATTCCACAACTTAACAATTCCGCTTCGTTCGTTTTTGCGTTCTTGCTTTCTTGGCGTCTTTCCTCGGTCTCATCCTTCCTCGCTCTCTTTTGTCAATTCTCTGTAGTTCATATTCACGGCAAGTTGCAAGGTTGGATCGTTTTCAAAATTACCGTTAACACGACATTCGTGTTTTGACGTTCGTTACACTCCCCCCCCCCCCCCCCCCCCCCAGTATGCCAGTATGTCCTACGAACGTCTAGTACCGCTAGTTTTACCGCGGGTCTCTCGTAGATTGCTCCAGTTGATGTTTTTACTGTTGCTGAGCGGACCTGTCCGTCTGCACTAACCTTTCTTGCTACCACTCTTCCTCTTGGCCTACAGTTCCTTGGCAGCTTTGGATCAACTATCAGCACGATATCGTCAATTTTGATAGGAGTAGGTGGAGTGAACCACTTTGATCGTCGGGTTATCTCTGGCAGATAGTCACTCAACCATCTTTTCCAAAATTGATTGGCTATGATCTGAGAAGTACTCCAGTTCTGTCGCTGGCTAGGTCCATGATCATCTAGTTGCACTAATGGTTTACTTCCGTTCGATGAGCCTAGTAAGAAATGGTTGGGTGTTAGGGCAGGTGCAGCATCGTGATCAATAGAGACATGAGTAAGTGGTCTTGAGTTTACTACGTTTTCAATTTCAATGAGAAGGTTGTTGAGAATTTCATCTGATAACTTCTTGGAAGTACACGCCGCCATAAGGTTTGACTTTACTGTGCGTATTAACCTTTCCCAACTGCCACCCATGTGTGGTGCTGCTGGTGTAATAAACTCCCATTCCGTATCGGCGTCTACAAACTCTTTTGCAATATCCTTTTCATTGAATTCTTTATCTAGCTTCGCTAGTTCTCGCTGTGCACCAATAAAGTTTGTTCCGCGATCGCTGTAAAATTTTCTTGGGCGGCCACGCCGAGAGATGAAATTTCTTAGAGCTATTATACAAGAGCTCGTTGTTAGAGTTTGAACTAACTCAAGATGTATAGCCCTAGTCGTGAGACAGATAGCCCATCTCTTTTGGTTACTTCTGCCCACTGCGACTTCTATGGGTCCAAAGTAATCGATGCCTGTATGTGTGAATGGTCTGGAAAAAACTTCTAGACGTCCTGGTGGTAGATCACTCATGCGCGGTGGGTTCGGTTCTGCTTTTTCATTTTTACAATGTTGGCAATTCCTACGTACGTTGTTGAACAATGGGCGGAGCCGACTAATGCAATACTTTTGACGCAATTCATTTATCTAGTTTATGACTGTTTCAACATAAACCTGATATCAGATGGGAGCTGACTAATACATCAGAAGCCACCGATTGCTCTCCATGTTATTCTGTCATGCATTATGCACCTTTATGCAATTCCGTGGCTAATACTGATTTCGTTGATGGGTTGCATAGTACCGGATTATTTCAGTTGAGTGGTATAGCAAATCAATCTGGGCGTCAATTAGATCTGGTCTTCGCAAACCTTGCCGCAACCAATATTTTGTGCGACTCAATCACACCTCTGCACTCTGTGAATGGTACTTCGGCTCTAGAGAACTTCCTCCCATACATAACACACTGTAGTATTCCACTTCTCAGTGAGGACTTTCATCATCCTTCATTGGATATGATGATTTATTATCCCGTACAACTATCCCACACCACCAACAGTCACACTCGCAGTACAGTCAATAGAAATTTCTTCAAAACGAATGTGGAACGTATGAATGCCCTTATTGTGTCGTTTGACCGCAATTTTCACTGCTCCAACTTTTCCACTATCGACGAAGCCACCGATTGCTTTAGCGTTTTTATGCGCTCAGCGATTAATTCCTGCGTTCCTGTTGCTCAACGAAAGTCTGGCCCCGATTGGTCTAATGCATCTTTAAGACGGTTGAAAAAAATAAAATCAAAAGCCTACGCGGATTACAGTAGAACGAGATCATCGCTGCATAGGAGAATTTTTTTCGATGCACTGAATAATTATCGTCGACATAATCGTGTGCTCTACCGCTCCTTCATTCGCCGTACTGAAAGGCAGCTGTTTTCTAAGCCGACACGGTTCTGGAGCTTCTGGAACAAACGGCGCAATATAAGAAGTATCCCTCCGGCAATGAGCTACAATGGCCAAACTAGTATTGATACATCCGATATTTGCAACACTTTCGCCAATCGTTTCGCTGATGCATTCACCCTTCCTGTCACAATCCTAACACACTAGCAGAGGCCACTTGCAATACTCCATCGGATGCTATCGATTTTATTATACCCACAATTGACGAAGCATTAATTGCGCGCACACTCAACGATATAAAACCATCTACATCATCTGGACCTGATAATATTCCCGCATACATATTGAAGCACTGCCGTCAATCACTCGCACCCATTCTTGCCAAAATATTTAATGATTCCCTTATGCGTGGCACGTATCCCGAGTCCTGGAAACACGCGCGAATGATTCCTATCCATAAAAAAGGCAGTCGACTTCATGCTAGTAATTATCGTGGCATTGTTTCCCTATGCGCTTGTCCAAAGGTGTTTGAGCTCATTCTATACAATCCGCTACTCACAGCAGTTCAAAACTATATGAGCCCTAGTCAGCACGGATTTCTCCCAAGGAGATCTTCCACCACAAATCTTGCTGAATTTGTTAGTTACTGCTTCGACAACATGGATCGTGGTACTCAAGTTGATGCAGTATATATCGACTTCAGGGCTGCGTTCGATAGTATCTCTCATGATATTCTACTCTCGAAGCTAAAAAACTCGGTTTCCTCGACTGGCACATCACCTGGCTGCGTTCTTATTTAACTGGTCGTTCGTACTACATAAGCATAGGATCTCATCGTTCTCACTCCTTCACCAGCTCCTCCGGTGTGCCTCAAGGGAGTAATTTGGGACCGCTACTCTTCCTCATCTATATAAATGATCTATCTTTCGTTTTACCGCCAGGCCAACACCTAATGTACGCCGACGATGTAAAAATATTCGCTCCAGTTAGAAACGACAGTGACTGTGTACGCCTTCAAACGATCCTTGAGAATCTGGATAGCTGGTGCAGCAGAAACGCCCTACAAGTGTGTGCTGATAAATGCCAGTGTATATCATTCAGCAGAGCCCGTCACCCCATCACGTTTACATACACTATGCTCAACACGGCTTTGGCTCGCACGACTTGTATCCGTGATCTGGGGGTGCTACTCGATCAGAAGTTGTCATTTCGCCCTCACATTGATAGCGTTGTTGCGAAGGGAAATCAGCTACTTGGTTTAATTACGCGGACCTGTAGCGAGTTTACCGATCCCATGTGCGTCAAGTCTATCTTCTGTGCCATCGTAAGGTCGTGCCTGGAGTACTGCTGTCCGATCTGGTGCCCGCTTGGTGTTGGTGACATCAATCGCCTCGAAGCCATTCAACGGAGACTCACCAGGTACGCGGTTCGACTCCTTCCATGGCAATCCCACCACGCTCGGCCCACCTACCATCAGCGGTGTCTGCTTCTCGGACTTGAACCACTCTGCTCTCGACGTAAAAACGCCCAATGCCTTTTCATATTCCGGCTCCTTAACGGAGAGATCGATTCCCCGGCATTACTAGCCAGCATCAATTTGTTCGCTCCCTGTCGGATTCTTAGATCCAATTTCCATCTCCGTGTACCGCGTACCCGCAACAACCATAGCCAGGGACACCCCATTATACGTATGTCCCTCGAGTTCAATGAAGTGTTAGATTTGTTCGATTTTAGTATGTCTACTTCTACGTTCAAGGAGAAATTGCGTCTACGTCACATTTAATGTTAGCTAGAGGTCTATTTATATGTTATAAATGATCATTGTCATATATATCTTAATTTAATTATAAGGTTGCCGATTAGACACGATGGTCCGTCGGTTGTGTATGAAAAATAAATAAATAAATAAATAAATTAGTTTTGTAACGTAATGTCTGTTAGGCAAAATAATAGGAAATTTTGCATCTTCTGTGGCATAATGACATGCTGCTACTCGGGATTTCATTCTTATAACTCCTTCTCGATCAAGCCAAGGAGATAGTTTATATAATGCGCTTGTTTTTGGGAGCTTTAGTGTATCACTATTTTCGGATGTTGAGAATCGTTTAAGTTCATTATACTCCATGCCGTAGCAATCTCTCTGCGCTAATTGTATAATATAATTTTCCGCCTCGCCTAATTCACTCGTTCGCAATGGCCCTCAATTGACATGTACTCTGTTACGAATATTATGTACAAATCGCTTAATCCATCCCACCACTTTTGTTATTTGCCGCCAGCTAGAATATTTCTCTACATGTATGGTTGGTGTGGCAGAAACCGTATGAACTAACACATTAGCTTTTAGTTCATTATCTGTTGAGTTATTTACATTATCAGCATAAGGCCATTTATGTTCGTCTTCATATAAGAAATCAGGTCCCTTGAACCATCGACTATCATTAGATAGATTTGGCGGGTGAGTCCATTTTGTAGCATCATCGGCTACATTTTGCTTGATGGGTATATATCGCCATTCCTTACTTTCCGACAACTCAAGGATCTCAGTTACGCGGAAGCCAACGAAAAGACTATATCGGCGGTGATCGGAATTAATCCAACATAATACGTCTCTTGAATCACTCCAGAAAATTTTGCGAGATATTTTGATCTTTAAAGCCTTTTCAACTGTGCTTGCTAGTCGAGCTCCAATAAGAGCTGCTTGCAACTCCATTCTCGGGACTGACGTTAGTTTCAATGGTGCCACCTTTGTTTTTGATGTTACGATGGAACAGCGAACGTTTTGTCCATGAACGACTCTCAGAAAGACAATGGCCGCCATTCCGCTCCCTCCAGCATCTACGAATGTATGTAGTTGAACATCTTCAGCATCATTGATGGAATATTGCTGGGAATAGCATCGGGTTATTTTTACTTGTTCGATTTGTGGTAGAAGTTTTATCCATATCATCCACTTCTTCAATTCTTCAATATGTACTGGTTCATCCCAATCAACTCTTGAGCGCCAAACATCCTGTAAGACCACCTTGAGGTATCCTAAAAAATGTGCAATTAGCCCGAGAGGGTCGAATATGGACATAAGGACTTGTAGCATTTCTCGTTTAGTTGGTGATCGATTTCCCGTTAACAATGATGTATCATAACGATGCCACCACACTTTATACGTCAGCACGTCTAGGGCAGTGTCCCACCACATGCCTAGAACTTTTTCTACGTGACTTTTTGATGAAAAGTTCATACATTGTTCGCTAGAAACACTTCCATTAACATACGCCTCAACGGATTTACAGTTGCTTATCCAATTACGCATTTCAAATCCTCTAGCACTGTGAACAGTTTTTACGTCGTTTATCAATTGTAAGGCTTCACTTTCTGTTTCAACACTCACAAGCAGATCATCAAGGTAATGAGAATGAACGATAGCTTCGTATGCTTTGGGGTGAGTAGTTTGAAAACGTTCTGCGTTCCGATTTTTCACGAACTGGGCAGTGCAAGGTGAACAACATGCACCAAAGGTCAACACGGTCATAGTATACACGGCAAGTTCTCCATCTTGTTCTGTCCAATAAAAACATTGATACATTTGATCCTCTCTACGCATGCTTATCTGGTGAAACATTTCACGAATGTCACCTGCGATCGCAATTTGACCCAAACGAAAGCATAATAATATGTTCAATAGAGAACATAAAAGATCCGGTCCTTGCAATAACATACAATTCAACGATAGGCCATGCGAAGACTTCGCTGCTGCGTCCCAAACAATTCTTATCTTTCCTGGTTTGTTGGGATTTTTAATAGGGAAGATAGGTAAAAACCATTTTACTTCGGGGATTTCATTTGAATCCAATTTTCGAACATATCCTTTATGATAATATTCTGCTATCATATTATGTAGAGTGTGGTTTAGCTGTTCATCTCTTTTCATTCGTCGTTCTAAGTTGCGGTGACGACGTAAAGCCATCTCTTTATTTACTGGTAGACTGACGTTTTCTAATCTCCATAGTAAACAGGATTCATAACGAACTCCGTTAAAACGTGTGTTATTTTTAACATTGTTATCACCCGTTCATCATCTTTAGACGCTAAGTTGTTTTTTGTTGCTACCTCAAGACTATCTAGATCGAAATATTCTTTCATTGCTTGGTGAAGGTTACTGTCATCAGGCTCATGAAGCAGGTGAATGTTCAATTGATTGCTTGTATACGTTTGCGTCTCTTCGTTCACAGGGCCATAGATCGTCCAACCCAATCTTGTTTTTACGGCAATCGGTTCTCCAAATCGGCCTTCTCGCGTTTTCAATGGAGTAGTTAAACTTGAGTGTTGTGAACCAATGAGAATACGAGGCTTGGCGTTGGTATATGAGACCATCGGTAGTCCTTTAAGATGTTTAAAACGCTGTTCAAGCTTCTCTATGTCCAGTGTTTGTGAATGAAGGTTTAGTTCGCTTACCGTTCTTATGTTTCGTAAATACATTTGCCTTCCACCGGATTCACCATGAATTTGTAAATTCACTATTAATGAATCTGGTTCTTTTCGAATGCTTCCATTCGACCATTGCAGTTCCATAGGGCGGGGTGTTCCAGTAAGCTGCAATTCATTTGCTAGTGCTTGATCAATTAGTGTAATCTCAGAACCGTCATCGAGCAATGCATAAGTCGAAATTTGTTTTTCTGGTCCTATAATCACCTTCTTCTTCTTTGGCTCAACAACCGATGTCGGTTAAGGCCTGCCTGTACCCACTTGTGGGCTTGGCTTTCAGTGACTAATTGATTCCCCCCCATAGCAGGATAGTCAGTCCTACGTATGGCGGCGCGGTCTATTTGGGGATTGAACCCATGACGGGCATGTTGTTAAGTCGTACGAGTTTACGACTGTACTACGAGACCGGCTATAATCACCACCGGAACATATTTTAGGAGTACCGATCCTTGATACCGATGTGAGTGTTATTTGCTGTCCTATTGTTAGAGGTAGTAGACAACTGTTGCTCTTGAATTGGTAAATTTCCATTGTTTCTCTGCTCGTAATGTAGCAGAGGATTATGTTTATACTTACAGCCGGACACTCCACATATTTTATCAGAGCAATACGGTGGGAGATGTTTCTTTAGACAGATACGACATATTCCATTATTCTTCACTAAAGCCCATCGTTCATTATGTGCCATGCGCAAAAACCCTTCACAACAATTCAAGGAACTGCAGTTAGCAGTACAACCCACACAATGACTTTCTTCTCTAGTTATTTGTTGGTTATTTTGATGAGAGTCGGTTGACACGTCATGTGCTACGATACTTTCTCGACGATGGCCACTTGGAATTTGTTTCTTTGAAAAACGTCCTTAATTAGATAATGAGTGCGCGTTAACTTGTCTACCGTTATGGTTTCCATATGGTACTTTAGAGGGTTTGGAAGGTTTTTCTTTTATATTCGAAAACGCTATAGCACTGGTGGCCGAGGCCAGTTGATATAACCAGGAATTAAATGTTGCGAGACTTATGTCCTGAAGATTGAAACGATATTCTGCCCAGCGCAATTGTAAATGCGGTGGCAGCTTGTGCACCAATTGATGTAATAAAGTAATGTTATATAAATTATCGGGCACTTTACATGCCCGTACGGTGGCACAAAAGTTCTGTACGGCTACTGCAAATTCTACCAAAGTCTCCAGCTTACTTTCGTCGACTGCTGGAAGCACAGTTATTTTATCGGTTATCGTTTGAGCAATGCGTTCGGGTTGACCGTAGAGCATCCGCAAAGTTCCGATAACTGTGCCTACGTTCTCAGGATGCATTAATAAGCTTCGAACATCTTCTAGCGCTTTCCCATGGAGGCAGTTCTGTAAGCGTATCAAATTTTCATGGGCGGTAAAACCACACATTTCCGTGGTGTTGTTGTATGCGGATATAAATAACGGCCATTCTTCCGGACTGCCGGCAAATCGTGGCAGATCTTTCGCAAACGATTTCCGTGCATCTTTTTGTGCAGATGATAACTCCGCTTGTATTGTATTGATGTTCTGTGTCGGGTTTAGAACCGTATGTTGTGGTAATGTTTGCGGTGGTACGGCATTTTCACGAATCTATTCTGTGACTGCGCGTTTTCTTCTACCCAGTCTTCTACTCTTAAACATTATATATTACTTGCAATGCTTGACTCGTCATCTGAATCATCGGGTATTTCAGTGAGAAGGGCGTACTTCTTTTCGATAAATTGCATCTCGCATCGTCTTTCTTCTTCTAGCTTTGCAAGTAAAAGTTGTTTTTCTCTAGCGGTCGACTGACGATGCTTTTGAAGAGCGAGAACGCGGAGGTTTCACCGTTTTACATAGTAGCTCATTGCCTTTCATGTTCGATGACGACGCCTGCTGATCATTTGGCACATTTTGCGGCGTGGTGGGTGAAGGATCTTGACTTTGTTCCAAGGCCAGTTGGCTTGATATAGTTTGCGCGATTGTATTTTCTGCCATCTCAGCCTTCGCCTTACTTCGTGTCATACGCTCGCTTGTCGACATCTCACCTAACCTCACTTAGTGACGAACGGCACGAGGTGCTGGAATAATTGGTTTTATAATGTTTGAAATTAAATTTACTTCACACTTTATGAATTTGATCGCGCCAGTTTATCGACGGATAAAAACATTTATTGTCGTTTATTTATACAGTAGAGCGTCGATTATCCGGGCAGCTCGGGACCGGACGGTTGCCGGTTAATCGATTTGCACGGATAATGGTCCAAGAAATGTCAAACGCATATAAAACATATTAAATTCACTAGTTTTATTATTAATTCACCTATAATCAATCGATTAATCGTTAGTAGAATATTATTTTAATCAATAACTGTTGGTGTTACAACTGTTCATGAACAAAAATGAATTTCGAAAATACCCCTAGACACTACAGAGCTGCACAAGAAACTGGTTACCCAATTGATTATCGCTGCAAACTTTCGCCGTACGTATGAAGAGCTGTCAGATATATGCGCACGGTTAAGCCGCCCGCCGGTTAATCCGTCCCCGGATAATCGACGTTCTACTGTACTTAATTCCACAACTTCACAATTCCACTTCGTTCGTTTTTGCGTTCTTGCTTTCTTGGCGTCTTTCCTCGGTCTCATCCAAGGATAACCGTAGCAATAGACGATGCGCAATCTCAGATTGCGCATATATTTATCTGTCAAACGGATCGGTTTGACATGAAGATATTTATATATCTCGGACATATAATCTTGAAAATTTATGCGCAATCTTGGCGCAATCTGAAATTGTATGGAAATGACGTTTATAGCTCAGGGTTGGCTACGCGAAATGACATATAGTTACGTAGACCGAATAGCTGAGTCCACGTAATAAGAAGCCAACACGTGGACACGCGCACCGAGCAACGACCGCATCACCGGAACACGCGCGCATAGCAACATGACGCGCATAGCAACGGGAACCGGCACGTGAACACGTGCATACCGGATATGCAGAGTCAGCAGCTATAGGGTAGAATCGAAGGCTAGGTGCATTGTAGAATTTAAGAAATGAGATAGTTGTAATTTGGATCAGCTCAGTGTTAGAAGCGCTTGCGCTTAAGCAATACAGTTTTTTTTTATGAAACGTGAAGCCTTGCACTTATAATTGGCGCAGCCGTCCGGAGTGATTTAAGTGAGTGTAATTGTGTCAAAAGTGGAAAAGTAAGAGACTGGAAAAACTCTAACTAAAGTGATCCCGCAAGTGATAAAAGTTATCCAACGCATCCGGAGCAACACAGGAAGACAACATCGATCGAAGCTGTATTCCGCCGAGGAGTTGAGGATCCCCCACGCAGTTACCCACCTGGAAGGAAAACCAGCATCGTTAAATCACGAACCCGCGACACGACAGCAAGAAAAAAAAATCGTAAGTAATTCTTTTATTTTCATAAAAAGTGCAACAGTGTTTCAGTGGAAATCAGTGCTTGAAAAACCAGTTTTACTCGCGTCCTTAGGAAATACTACCAGATAGGTTTCTTAGGTAGAAAGTGACTTACTACCAGATAGGAGTAGCTTTTTCTCATCGTGGGAGTACTACCAGATAGGGCCCGTGATACAAAGAAAAGAAAGAGATCAACCCAGTGTCGTACACAACGAAAAATTCGTACATGAAAGCAACTGAAAGGTTCGATTCTCACAGAGATCTTTCAACCTCCGATAATCTTGAAACAGAAGGAGACAAAATGGAAGAGATCGCAACACAATTGGTCGAGATGATGCGAGCCATCACTTCTCTCCAAAACCAATACACAGCGCTAAGCGCAAGTACCTCATCAAGTAATGCAGGTAATAATAGGGCATTTGACGATTATTTTCGCATTCCTGACCCTATAAAATCATTGCCAACTTTTGAGGGCAATCGGAAACAACTAGCATCATGGTTATCAACTGCCGATAACACACTAGCTTTGTTTAAAGACCTAGTACCTGCAGCAGTGTACCAAATGTACGTTACTGCAGTAACAAACAAAATTTGTGGGAAAGCAAAAGACATCCTATGTCTTTCAGGAAGTCCACAAAATTTCGACGAAATTAAAGAAATTTTAATTTCTTCGCTAGGTGACCGACAAGAATTGTCCACCTATAAATGCCAAATGTGGCAAAATAAAATGACCGATGGGATGAGTATTCACAAATATTACCACCAAACTAAAGAAATTGTGCAAAATATTAAAACCCTTGCAAAACAAAACGAACAATACCGCACAAATTGGGTTGCAATCAATGCATTCATTGATGAAGACGCACTTGCTGCATTCATCGCTGGACTTAGAGGAAATTACTTTGGGCACGCCCAAGCCGCTCGACCTAAAGACATTGAGGATGCGTATGCATTCCTTTGTAAGTTCAAAGCGACAGAACAAAATGCAGGCAGCCTTACCAAAAATGTTCAAACCCCATCCAATAAACCACCTTTTAAGAATAAATTCAACCAAAATGAAAGTACCAGTTATAATAAACCAACTAAAGCCATTTCAGAAAAGAAATTTTCAATCAAAAACTCAGATAAACCTGAACCAATGGATGTAGATGCTTCAATGCGCAGTAAATACGCACAAAATAAAAAGCAATTCCACAACAACGAGGTTGAAACGGAACAAGAGTCCAATGACAGTGACAGTGATGATGAAACTGATCATTTTAACGAAGTAAATTTTCGCCTAGCAGGAAGTCTGAAAAACAATACTTAAATTCCAAAAAGAAATGCAACTATCTCCCATATTTACGCACTAAACAAGGTCTCAATCTATTGATCGATTCCGGCGCAAATAAGAATCTTATCCAACCAGGTGTTTTAAAAACAAAAAAGGAAATCAAACAGATCGGAATCACTAACATAGTGGGAAAACAAATTATAGATACCTGCGGAAAAACAAACCTTTTATACAAGGAAATTCCCTCACAAAAATATTACGAATTAAAATTCCACAATTTTTTCGATGGATTGATTGGCTCACAATTTTTAGCAGAAAATGAAGCTATTCTCAATTACCGAAAACAAACACTTGAAATTTCAAAAGTAATTATGCCATTTGAAAAATATTTCCCTAACGAGAAAAACTATAACCATGTAGTAACTCTCCCAACCAATACGGACGGAGAATGGATTGTTTACGAACCGACTAAACTTTGTAAAAAAATTACAGTTCAGCCAGGCGTATACTCAGCCAAAAATAAAAAAACTACAATTTTACTACAGACAAATAGACCAAAACCCCCTAATATACAACATAAAGCGTTAGAAATTACAGTAAATAATTTCGAAACTGTTACTCCTTTACCCATGAAACCCGAATCAAAAATTACAAGCGAAATGCTGAGCGAGATAATTCGTACATCTCATCTTTCAACTTTGGAAAAAGACCATCTTTTTAGAACAATTATTAAAAATCAGAACGTTCTATTAAAAGCAGGAGAAAAACTTTCAGCTACACCAGATGTTAAACACAAAATAACTACCACTAATGATGCACCAGTTTTTACAAAATCATATCGATATCCACACGCATTTAAAAATGACGTAGAGGAACAGATTAATGAACTACTACGAAATGGTACCATAACCCATTCGACAAGCCCCTATTCCTCGCCAATATGGGTAGTCCCCAAAAAGGTTGATGCCTCGGGAAAGAGAAAAATAAGAGTAGTAATCGACTACCGCAAGTTGAATGAAAAGACCATTGACGAAAAATTCCCCATCCCACAAATTGAAGAAATACTAGACAGTTTGGGTAAATCAGTTTATTTCACAACACTTGACCTCAAATCAGGATTCCACCAAATCGAGATGGATTCTAACGATAAAGGGAAGACAGCGTTTTCTACAGCACAAGCCACTTTGAGTTCAATCGAATGCCTTTTGGGTTGAAAAACGCCCCAGCTGCTTTTCAACGCGCTATGAACAGTGTGCTAACAGGACTGATAGGAAATATTTGTTTCGTGTACCTCGATGACATTATAATCATCGGTAAAAACTTGGAAAACCACATAGAAAATCTAAACACAGTTTTAGAAAGGCTTTCAAAATTTAACCTCAAAATTCAACTAGATAAGTGCGAATTCCTTAGAAAAGAAACAGAATTTTTAGGACATGTTATTACTCAGGAAGGTATAAAACCGAATCCAGATAAAATCACCAAAATCCTAGAATGGAAACTGCCATCAACACAGAAAGAAATCAAACAATTCTTAGGTTTATCAGGCTACTATCGCAGATTCATCAAAGACTATTCAAAATTAACAAAACCTCTTTCAAAATGCCTAAAAAAGGATACTAAGATAAACACGCAAGATGAAGAGTATAAAACATCTTTCAATAGTCTAAAACAAATTATCGCTTCGGATCAGATATTAGCATACCCTGATTTCGAAAGACCGTTCATTCTAACAACCGATGCAAGCAACTACGCTCTTGGCGCAGTTTTATCGCAAATCCAAGAAGGAAAAGAGCGACCAATTGCATTCGGAAGCAGAACATTAAACGAAGCCGAATCCAGATACTCCACTACAGAAAAAGAAGCCTTAGCGATTATTTGGTCTGTCCAAAAGTATAAATCTTATTTGTATGGTCATAAATTCACACTCGTTACTGACCATAAACCTCTTATATTCATCAAAACATCCACTAAAAACTCAAAAATTTTTCGCTGGCGCCTAGAACTCGAGAATTTCGATTTCGACATCCAATACAAGGAAGGAAAGGCCAACGTAGTAGCAGACGCGCTAAGCAGGAAAACGGAAATTCTTACAAATACCAATATTAACCAAGATTCTTCCATTTCAGGCACTCCTAAGAACAATGTTTCCAATACAATTGACGTCAACTTCGAAGAATCATCATCTATTTCAGAATCCCTTCAGCATAATAACCCCTCACCGAACAATACTAACTCTGATTCACAAACCATGAATTCAGCTGATACATCCGACGATTATTTTATCCATTTCTCCGAGAGACCAATCAATTACTACAGAAATCAGATAATTTTCCGAAAATCCCATATAACAACTGACATTACGGAAACCCCTTTTAACAACTATAAAAGAGCAATTATTTGCAGAAATGATTTTGACGAATTAACAATACTAGATTCTCTAAAAAATTTCCACAATAACAAACAAACCGCGATTATGGCACCGGATGAATCAACTATTTCACTCATTCAATCCGTTTATCGACAATACTTCAACCAACATGGACATTTTGTTCTTACACACTTACAAGTAGAAGACGTTAGTAACGAACAACGCCAAGACATCATCATAGCTAAAGAACACGAACGCGCCCATAGAGGTATTCACGAAGTTCATAATCAACTAACAAGATGCTATTTCTTTCCACACATGATGACAAAAATTAAAAAACTAATTAATATTTGCAAGATCTGTAACGTACACAAGTATGAACGCAAACCGTATAACATCAAAATCACACCCCGACCTATTGAAACAACCCCTTTCAGTCGCGTTCACATCGACATCTTTGGAATCGACAAACACAACTACTTGACGTTCGTATGTGCTTTTTCAAAATTTTTACAAACCATAGAAATTCCGTCCAGGAACTTGACAGACATAACAAAAGCTCTTGCTCATTTTATTACAACGTTTGGCGCACCGAGAAAAATTATTTGCGATCACGAAACCACATTTAGAAGTCTTCAACTTCAATCATTTTTAGCCAATGTAGGAACAGAATTAGAATTTTCTTCATCCTCCGAAACCAATGGACAGGTAGAGCGAACACACAGTACAATTATAGAATTGTTCAACACCAATAAACACAAGTTCAGAGATTTAAGCTCTCCGGAGATCATAAAAGTAGTGACAGCACTATACAACGAAACAGTTCACTCCTCAACAGGATACACGCCCAACGAAATCATTTTTAACAGAACTAGCAATCGGAATCCAGAACAAATAATTCAAACCACTAGAAACATTTACGAAAAAGTATCCCAAAAGCTCCACAATGCAAGTAGAAACATGCAGAAATATAACGATGAAAAAGAAACACCACCGGAAATAGAGACAGGTAAACAGATATTTGTAAAGAAAGGCGTTAGGAAAAAATTAGACCCGCGATTCAACGAAAAAACTTGTCTTAATGCGAATGATAAAACAGTTACAATGGCAAGAAATATCAAGAGGAACAAAAACAAGTTAAGGAGAATCAAGTCCCAGTAATACGTTCTTTCCGTTTTCTTTATCTTTCCCAGGCTTGGAGATCGAAAATGCAATACTTTCCGATAACATTCATGCTAATCCTGCTTACACAACTCTCGCAAAGTAAAGAATTAGAAATCATAGATTTGAACAGGCAACCGATATTTTTTCTTAAAACCAGAACTTGTAGATTACAAACAGGAAGCATAAAATTCATACATCCTATAAACATGTTAACCCTTGAAAATGCTATTAACACCATTACACACTTTTCGTACGAAAACATTAATAACGAACTTAAAGAAATTGTCAGACTAAAAGTAAAATTATTGTACTCAAACTTCCAACAATTAAAACCTAAACATAGAACAGCTAGAAGTCTAGAAATCTTAGGAACAGCTTGGAAATGGATAGGAGGAAGTCCTGACGCCGACGACCTCAGAATCATCAACACCACAATGAACGAGCTAACCGAGAACAACAACAAACAGTACCGAATCAACAAACAGTTCGATCACAGGCTACGAACCCTCACTGACACCATAAATCAATTGACAAAAGAACGAGAACAAGTAATGCTGAATGAACTAGAAACCATTAAAACCATAATGAACATCGATATCATCAACCATGTTTTAGAAGAAATTCAAGAAGCAATCAGTTGGACTAAAGTATCAGTAGTTAGCAACAAGATTCTATCATCACCAGAGATAAACTCCATCAAAACCATACTAGAAGACCAAGGAGTAAAAGTCGACTTACCAGATGAAGCGCTAAAGCTAGTACAACCAATTATCGCGATCAACTCGAATTCGATACTCTACATACTGAAGATCCCTCAGCTAGCTGATGAAGAAGCAACAATGCTTGAAGTATTTCCTCTCAGTATCGATAACAGAATCATAGTAGAGACTCCGACGCACCTTATAAAAACACGGAACAAAGTGTTCAAACCAGCCAAACCTGATGAATACATCCAAAACCAATACAGGGAGTACATCGATAAATGCACATCCAATATCATCCTAGGGAGAAAAAGCGATTGTTCTACTGCAAGAAAGAACAACACGACGATAAAGCTAATATCCGATGGACTTATCATTGTCGACAACGCAAAAGGAGCAGCCCTGAGTTCAAGCTGTGGACCCGATGATAAACTCGTCTCCGGAAATCTTCTGATACGCTTCAACGATTGCGAGGTAACGATAATGAATCAAACATTTTCTTCTAAGACTATCTCCAGCACAGTAGAGCCATATTGGGGAGCAGTATCCATCACCGAAGTCAGATGGCAACACCATAAACCGATGATAAGGCAAGACGCTTTCGAGAACATTGGAACGATGCAGCATTCTTATCTCCAGCAGTTCAACAGCGCATGGAATTGGAGCCTACTTGGAGGAGTATTGGTCTCAACAATCTTCACGTTATCCCTGGCGATCTTCGTTTTCACGTTCTACAAACGATCGATACGGACCATCGCAGACGTTCTACCGAAAATAGCGGACGCATGAGGACACGCTCTTCTTCACCCCCCCGAGGAGTTACGTAGACCGAATAGCTGAGTCCACGTAATAAGAAGCCAACCAATCTGAGATTGCGCATCGTGTATTAATACGGTAATGTATTTAGAAGGTTGATTTTTATCGCTTTTGCTGGGGGACATCTGTCACTCTCTGCATACAAATTTCAATACCCCGCACCAGCCCTCCCCGATTTTTATACCGGAGCCCCCGGAAGAGATATGTCAAGTCGAGAAATGTCATTTTGCTCTGAACAACTTCACCATTGAGCGTTTCTACATACACCGAGAATGCAGCTGAGAGATGGCTGTGAGAGAATTGACAACCGGTTTCTCACGCTGGTGTGTGTAGAAGCTCTGAAAAGCGCCGAGATGAGACTTTTAAAATGATGTTGAAAAAATCCATTTTAATCGCTAAAATGAAATCAAAAAAGTTTCTTTTACTTTTTAATAATATTTCTACGATTATTAGACGGCAAAAATGCAAACTATAATTGATCGATCGCTATAAACTGCCAATTCAATTTTTTCTCAGCTCCATCGTTCTTTGCATGCCGAGGAGAATTCTCTCACCGAAAATGCTGTCAGTCGCTGTCAAAGCATGCTGTCAGTTATTTTCTCAGCTGCATTCTCGGTGTATGTAGAAACGCTCATTTATAACACCTTGGTCTCATCCTTCGGCAGCGCTCTAGCAGCAATCGAACACGACATCGAACATGAAAAATATATGCGATTTGACATGTTCGATTTGATAACCAACAAATCGAACATGTCAAATCCCATACATTTTTCATGTTCGATGTCGTGTTCGATTGCTGCTAGAGCGCCGGGTTCCTGGCTCTCTTCTATCAATTCTCTGTAGTTCATATTCACGGCAAAGTTGGATCGTTGCAAGGTGGATAGTTTTCAAAATTACCGTTAACACGACATTCGTGTTTTGACGTTCGTTACAATAGCATTATCTAAAAAAAATACTACTAAAGATGCAGAAGAACGTGATGTGTCCGGACGAATCAAACACAAAGGCAATTGCTATCTATGTGTAAAAAAAACGATCAACGAGAAAATTTGTTCTACTTGTAAAAAGCCAATTTGTACGCTGCACAGTGTTATTAAAACTAGTTGTAAATCGTGTGATTAAAAAGATGAACTTTTATGTAAAAGAAATTATATTGGCATTACCCAAGTACCACAAATCCACTAAACGACCACTAAACGGCTTCTAAACGACTCAAATTCTCTACCTAAACGGAATATAGAAAGACTTCGTTTAGCAGACGGCAAACGACTCATGCATTCTAAAAAACAGCAAAAAAAACTGGTGGCGCTCTCTGTTGATGGGATACCCCAACCAGTTGAGCTTCATCACTTGGAGGAGAGCTTTCTCATTTCCTCTGTACTGTTGTATGGTTTCGCATTGAAGTTATGCATCGCTAGAACTAGAACGGCGATACGATTGTTTAAATACTGAACTCCAACGGAAACCACCAGCACTGAAGCAAGTGAGATTTGCGTAATGGTCGTTGGTGTTGATACCCACGTATCCGACCACACGACCATTCATATATGTTGTGTCTTTGGCTTTCTCAGGTACTTTATTCAAACACTGATATAACAGTATCGTAATTATGATGTATGAACTTTTATTTCCGTGGTATTCTGCTTACAAACGTTCTTCGTGTGTGCAAAGTGACGCTTCTTTTCTTGGCGCACTTTTCTCCCATTCCCCCGTTTGACGGTTCTTGACAGCTACCTCCTGTCAGGTTGGCTCATACGATAACTTGCTGTACGTGCTGGTTATGACAGCTCTTCCCCCCGAAAATAGTTTTTATTAATAACTCTATATATCTAGACGTTTTACTGGTTTTATCGTCCTCGTAGATCGCCGCAACTCCGCATCTGGTGTTATCTCTGCTAGACATGGAGGCTCCGACCGAAAACTTGGAGGTGTTGGGTTGGATAGTGATTTTTCTATTGACCTAGATGATGAATCTTTAGTTACTTTTTGTGAAATGTTGTTTTGTTTGATAGCTTTTTCCGATAGCAAATTATGTGAATCTTTACCCTTGCCAAAAATATACAAATCATTGGTACTGTTTGGGTTATTACCTACGGATCGCATTTGGTCAATGTGACGTTTCCAAGTTCTTCCATCATCTAATTCTATCAAGTAGTGTAATTTGCCTAACCTTTCTTTTACTTTACCAAATTCCCACTTATTATCCTTAATGTACTCTCTGGCTGCTACCCTTTGACCATTTTGAAATTCTTTGATTTTTAAGGTCACTTCTTTGGAAGTTGTACTCGTTGATGGAATCATCAAGTCGATACAACTTCGTATTTGCCGTCCAAAAACTAACATGGACGGTGAGAATCCCGTACTTGGGTGTATCATTTTTCGATAAGACATTAAAATATTGCTCAATACTCCTGGAATTTCTAAACGACCACACTTCATAGCTTTCAGCTTTGCTTTAAATGTTTGAATGAATCGCTCGGCTTGTCCATTTGTGGCAGGATGGTATGGGGCGCTAAATTTATGAATTACGCCGTTAAACTTTAAGAAGTGAGCAAATTCTGTTGATGAAAATTGAGTGCCATTATCACTCACCAAAATTATAGGAACTCCGAAAGTACTAAATATGTCCCTGCATGTATTAATCGTGGTTTCGGTTGTGATGTTATTTACTATTCGGACTTCAGGCCATTTTGAAAATGCGTCTACTAGTATAAAAAAATAGCTTCCCATGAAAGGACCTGCATAATCTACATGCACTCTTTGAAAAGGACCTTCAGCTTTCTCCCAACAATGGATCGGTTATTTGGGTGGGTTTGCTCTTGTTTCTTGACAAGATTGGCAGTTGATAACCATATTTTCTATGTCCTTATCTGTATTAGGCCACCAGCAATAACTTCTTGCTAATGACTTTTCGATATTCCAAAGTGAGAGGAATGAAGTTCCTGTAATACTTTCTCCCTTAAAATGGGGGGTATATACACTCTACTGCCTCGCATTATACAGTCGCTCTGTAAGGAAAATTCTTTTTGATCAATGCCAAAACAATACTTTGGAAGGATGTTTTTTCCCGTTATGAGAGCTCGTAATAGCTCTTCAACTTCTGCATCGGTTGTCGTAGCCTTTCCTAATTCGAGCACTGTAAGTGGTAATGTTTGAATAGTGTTTATCTCCACTACATCAGACTCTTCTATTTTGGTTTCCGAGTCCACTGATGGTAAGGGCAGCCTTGAAAACGCATCTGCGTTGTAGTGGTTTGCTGATTTACGATGGTGAATATTGTATTCGAATCCTTGCAAAAAAACTGCGTAATGCTGCATTCTCATTGCTGACATCGTTGGCAATCCTTTATTTTCTGCAAAGATTTGTGCCAACGGCTTGTTGTCGGTTATGAGTGTAAATTTCCGTCCATATAAGTATTGGTGAAATTTACGGACTCCAAACATGATTGCGTATGCCTCTTTATCAATTTGTGAATAACGTTGTTGTGTTTTATTTAAGGTTTGGGAAGCGTATTGCAAGGGTCTTTCAGATCCATCAGGGAATTGATGGCTTAACACAGCACCCACTCCATAAGGTGATGCATCTGTAGCTAATACGATAGGAAGATTAGGGTTATAATGAACTAACACTCTTTCAGTTTGCATTTCCTTTTTCACATGGGTAAATGCTTTATTGCAATGCTCGTCCCATACATAAGGTATTTCATCCTTTAAGAGATTATTCAGAGGATAAATAACTGTACTTAAATGTGGGAAGAAACGACCATAATAGTTAATTAATCCCAGGAACGAACGTAACTGATCTTTGTTTCTTGGGATAGGCATATCTTGTATGGCTTTAATTTTCGTATTCAGTTTATGTATGCCATGCTTATCTACTACATATCCGCAATATTCTATCTGGTCTTCGAAAAAGCAACATTATTTACTCTTAAATTGTATTTTTCCAATCTTTTCAAAACTTCTTCCAATCTTTGTAAATGCATTTCGTCATTTGGGCCTGTAATCCGAATATCATCAATGAATGCAGTCACCCCTGGTATGCCTTGGAGGATTTGCTCAATCAACCTTTGAAATATTGCTGGAGCCGATGCTACTCCATACATCAATCTAGTGGGGCGAAATAGTCCTTTATGTGTCGATAATGTTAATATTTCGCGACAACAAGGGTTTACCTCCAATTGAAGATAAGCTTGGGAGAGATCTATTTTTGAAAATTTGTCTCCCCCGGCCACATTTGCAAATAATTCTTCTACAGTCGGAAGCGGGTGTTCGTCAATTATTAAATTTGGGTTTACCGTGATTTTATAATCCCCGCATAATCTAACATTCCCTCCCGATTTTTTTACTGGGACAATAGGAGTAGCCCATTCGGAATGATCCACTTTTTCCAGGACATTTTCTGAAACTAGTTTATCAATTTCTTTGCTCACAGCATCCCGCACCGCAAATGCGACAGGCCTAGCCTTGAATAAAACTGGCTTTGCATCTTGACGTAGAGCTAATGAAGCTTGTAAATTTTCAATTTTTCCTAATCCTGAACTAAAGACTTTGGGATATTTGTTGAATAGGTTTTCTAAATTTGAGCTTGTAGTAGATTTTTCCGAGGAGCAATAGGATACTTCATAGTTGGTTTTTAGAAATTCGTTTAGGTTTAAATTTATAGTCTTTATCCAGTTACGCCCAAGCAGAGGATTCCTTTCTGATTCCGTAACAAGTAGTGGTAAAAAAGTTTCTACACTATTAATTATAGCCTTCACCTTGGTTTCACCTAGCACATTTATCACACCATCACCAGTGGCGGATTTAGGGTGTTGGGGGCCCTAAGCGTTAAAAGCAGTGGAGGCCCCACGGTTGGTGTCGAGCGGGGGGGGGGGGGGGGGGGGGGGGGGTGCATAATGCTGCATTAAGTTTTGAATCAAACACACTTTAATGATTTGTTGGCGGGGGGGGGGGGCTCAGAATCCCTGTACTGGGTCCCTATAGTTTATGAGTCCCTTCATCCATGAGGCCCCTATCTAGCACAGAAGATCTCGCTGAGACTACTGTACACACTCTTCTATATGCAGGAATTACCATACACGGGGCCCCTACATTGACGGGGCCCCCCGCGGCCGCTCAGTCCGCGCACCGTTAAATCCGCCACTAACCATCACAATAACTTTTCAATTTGACGTTACTTTTTTTTGTTATTATGTTAGGAAAATAATTTAATCTATCCCTGTTACTAATAAGGGATACTGGAGAGCCAGTGTCCACCTAAAAAATAAGTTTTCTGTCGGAAATCTCCATTTCTAGCAAAAACATACCAGCCATATTTTGTATTGTTCTCATGTCGAACACGTGCACGATGTTGGCGTCATCGTCTGCGGGAAGCTCAGAGCTGCATTCTAGTGTGTGTACACTCGAACGATTTACTTTTGTCCGGCATACTTTTGCAAGATGCCCCATCTTATTGCAATGATTGCAAATTGTCTTCAAGTGTCGGCACTTATCCGCAAGATGGTCTCCATCCCCACACCGATAGCAAGATACTTTCCGTTGAGTTGACGCCGGCTTGCTTTTCTTTTTATTCGCAGCAATGATGTGCTGAACTGGATATGGAGTAACGGTGCCTTGTATCTCATCTGTACCTCGGTTAGACATTTCCATGCCGAAAGCTATGTCCTTTGCTTTAGCCAATGTCAGGTCACGTATCTCGAGCAGCCGCGATTGTATCGCACGGTTTTGAAGTCCGAACATGAATTGATTTCGCAAGGCTTTGTCAAGGTAATCGCCAAAACTACAAGTTTGAGCAAGCTTTTCTAATTCCATCAAATATGTGCTCAGTGATTCATTTTCGCGTTGTTTTCGGTTTGCAAACTTGAAATTTTCCAAAATTTCCAATGGATTTGGATTAAAATGCTCTTTGAGGATGGCAACAATTTCTTCGAACGTTTTTGTTTGCGGTTCATCATTCTTTAGCTTGTTGCACAATACATCGTAGGTCGTACTACCCATGTAATGAAGGAGGTAATCGCGTTTGTCTTCTTCGGGAACACGATGAATTTTGAAAGCAATCTGTAGTCTTTCTAGCCATCTTTGGATTTTGCAGTTTGTTGGGTCGAATGGTTCAAACACGAACATTCCCGACATCTTCTTTGTAGCAGTAGCAGTTGTTATTTCAGCAGTATTGTCGGATCTTGTAAGGCCAGTATTAGAAGGATCAACAGTAGCAGTAGCAACAGCAGCAGCCGCAGCAGCAGCAAAAGAACAACCAATGCCCGCTGGATTTATCGGCGGAAGAGTTTCTGTAGAGTTATCAGCATCAGCAGCCTTTGCAGCGGAGCGGGTGATGATTGAATAAGCAGCAGAACCAGCTTCCCTTGGTGGAGATGCCATGAATACAAACACAGCACAGTTTCGATTTGTACGGCTTTGTTCTATGAGCAATGTAGCACGCGTAATGCTCGTTCTTCCTCGTCGCCAATTTATCGTAATTATGATGTATGAACTTTTATTTCCGTGGTATTCTGCTTACAAACGTTCTTCGTGTGTGCAAAGTGACGCTTCTTTTCTTGGCGCACTTTTCTCCCATTCCCCCGTTTGACGGTTCTTGACAGCTACCTCCTGTCAGGTTGGCTCATACGATAACTTGCTGTACGTGCTGGTTATGACAAACAGTACACATCATAAATAATAACAAGCACAATACACACTATATATACTCGGCCGCGCGCCAGCCGTACCGTGCCCTGCCGGGAGCCTTGCTCGACCGGCTGCTCGCAACACTTGCTTGTCCGAGCGCACAACACACACTAAGCGGCCCGCGCTTAGTGTGCGTACGACAGTGTGCGTGACACACTGTCGTCCCCTGGACATTGACCAGTGGCAGCACAACTACCACGGCAAGTCCAGGGGTCGGCACGGCTGCCCACAACAATATAGATTTTTGCTCGGAAAGTCAGAAGGCTATATAGGTCATGATAAGATAAAACTTGTCGAAACACATTGCAAGAAAAGGATAGCAATATAATGATGAGTTGTAATACGCCATCTATTGATCAAACCAATAAAGCTGTGGAGCTTTCATTTTTTTCTATGGATATTCAATTTTCCAGTCGTTTAAGCTTAATCTGTGGCGCTTGGGTATACAGGTGGGCTTATCCCAAGGTGTATGAATTTAGAAGGCTGATTTTTATCGCTTCTGCTTCTGAATGAAGATTGTAAGAGTATTTTGAGTATTAGTCAAGCCTCCAGAAAGCTTGTTGCAGCAAAAGTTTTCACTCGTTCTGTCAAAAAGTGATGTTCAAAATTGGTTATGAAAAAATTCTATGAGACCACCTGGACTACATACACTTTGATTCCACATTCCACCACCTGATCTCTTTGATGCACCTTGGGATAAACGATAAACAACACCGTGTTTTCGAGCAGGTACTTGAATCTAATTTTAGCTTTTAGGCTAAAATTTTCTAGACTGAAAATCGCAGGCTAGTTTTTTGTGTGGTTTTGTATGGAGTTTTGGCTACCTCGTGGGTAGACCACTTTTTATTTGGATTCCCAAGATGTCACAAAATACAATGTTTTACAATGTCTTTATCACGCGTTACGCAGTTACGGGAGCACGTCCACTAGCGGATGAGAACGAAAAGAGAAGAGAACGCGTGGTGGGAACGACGGCTTTTTATAATCTTTTTAACGGGAAATAGTTTAGTCTGGCTAAGTTGATAACTATTGCTCGAATTAGGGTGCTCGAATAACTTTTCTTTTCGTTTCTTTCCAGCTTTCTATATCTCTTCTCTCATCTATTTCCAGCTTTCTTCTATCTCTTTCTCCTTCTTCTTGTTTCCTCTATCAAAATTTCGTTTCAGGAGAACTGCCTTACGGGCTTGGAGTGGTGACCAACGATGCAGACACCCCATTGCCCACCCGAAGCGTGGGCGATAGGACCAAAGGGACCGCGTCGCACCACGGAAAGCAGCGTAATAAGCAGAATCAGCAGACCAGATCGCCGCAGAAGATGCGTCGTGACCCAGGGTGCAACCGCACACACGACTCCGCATGAAGTAATACGCACCACAAGCGTACCGGCCGAGTTGGGTGAGTCGGAGAGGGGGATGGAATATGCTCACTCTTCGTTAACAAAAAAAAAAAAAAAAAAAAGGTGCTCGAATAAGGTTCATATTCATATTCATTAGGGTGCTCGAATTAGGGTGCTTGAATTAGGGTGTTCGAATTAGAGTGCCCGATATTTTGAATTGACGGTTGACGTCAGCTCCGGACTGTGGTGAGGCTATAACGTGGTCGCCACAGAGTGTTTACATGATTTCAGCCTCCAACTGTCAAACTCCATACAAAAAACTAACTAGAATCGTGAAGGCCCCCAATATTAGATTTTTCGCACAAATCATATGAAATAAATGAGTAAGTGTATAAAAGTGCTAAATAAAATCAAAAACTTTGAGTATTGAATAGTATTTTATTCAAAAAATGAGAAATTCGACATACGCGGATATTCGAGTTACGCGGATTCGCCGGGAACACAGAAACCGCGTAACTCGGGAACAGACTATACAAAAAATGAGTTTTTTTTCGCTACCCAAGTGACATTTGCTCGAAATCGTTTTACCATATCTGCTCGATTAGTGCTCGATACGCCTGAAAATGTGGATTTGTGTGTGATCAAGTGTGTTGAAAGCGCCAAGATTTGGCGTGATCGTAAATTAGACGTTCCTCTATCGATGAACGATGCCGTCGAGCTCATTTCTCATTCATAGCTATGGTTTTTTGATTAAAAACAAAAGCTAATTTTATGTGACGTTATTCTATAAAAATGGGTATTATTTAAGTATAAAATGCCCAAGTGACATTAGCCCGAAATTGTTTTCCCATATCTGCTCGATTAGTAATCGATACGCCTGAAATTGTGGATTTGTGTGTGATCAAGTGTGTTGAAAGCGCCAAGATTTGCTGTGATCGTAGATTAGACGTTCCTCTATCGATGGACGATGCCATCGAGCTCATTTTTCATTCATGACTATGGTTTTTTGATGAAAAACAAAAGCTAATTTTATGTGACACTATTCTATAAAAATGGGTATTATTTAAGTATAAAATGGGTACATGACCAACTATAACGATAGCAAACATCGTTTCCAGGCGAATATATAAGAAAGTAACGAAACAGCCGCATCACATTTGATTTTAAAGGACTTTTTCGAAATTCCCTTAAACTGGTGCAGTTTAAGGGAAGTTTAAGGCTCCAGTTTAAGGAAATTTGCTCGAATTCCCGATTATTCGTGCTATATAATGTCAGCTGGGTATACAGTGCAGCGCCGTTTATCCGGAAATTTTTTATCCGGCTTTCCGTTTATCCGTGCTATTGAGAAATGACAGTTCAATACAAAAATGACATTGGGCTATGAGGAGCTATATTTGAAAAAGCGGTTATAAAAGCACATTGTCATAACAAAAACACTGTAATTCATGGCAAATTTTTAAAATTCTTTTTCGAAAAACATGAAGTTAATAAAAACTGGGTTATTTTTATCAAAAAATAAGAAAAATTTCCAAAAAATAACCAGGAATTGGTGATAAAATACAGTGGAGCGCCGTTTATCCGGATACCTTTTATCCGGTTTTCCGTTTATCCGTGCTGTTGAGAAATGACAGTTCAATACAAAAGTGATATTGCGTTATGAGGAGGATATTTGAAAAAGCGGTTAAAAGAGCACATTGTCATAACAAAAACCACTATAATTAATGGCAAATTTTAAGTATTCGCTTTGTAAAAATATGAAGTTAATAAAAACTGAGTTATTTTTATCAAAATATAAGATAAATTTCCAAAACATAACCAGAAATTGGTGATAAAATACAGTGGAGCGCCGTTTATCCGGGCTTCTCGGGACTTGACCTCGCCCGGATAAGCGAATAACACGGATAATGAGTAAAATGATATATTTTATCACCAATTCATGGTTATGATTTGGAATTTTTCTTATTTTTTGATAAAAATAACCCAGTTTTTACTAACTTCATGTTTTTCCAAAGAGAATATTTAAAATTTGCCATGCATTATAGTGTTTTTGTAATGACAATGTGCTCTTATAACCGCTTTTTTAAATATCCTCCTCATAACGCAATGTCACTTTTGTATTGAACTGTCATTTCTCAACAGCACGGATAAACGGAAAGTCGGAAAAAAGGTACCCGGATAAACGGCGCTCCACTGTATATCATTTGACTCATTATCCGTGATATTCGCTTCTCCGGACAAGGTCAAGTCTCGAGAAGCCCGGATAAACGGCGCTCCACTGTATGTCATTTGACTCATTATCCGTGTTATTCGCTTATCCGGGCGAAGTCAAGTACGGAGAAGCCCGGATAAACGGCGCTCCACTGTAATTTCAACTCTACTTTATTCATCAATACTGTTATGTGATGAGGGATGAGGTTTTCATCAACCGCAATACAGTCTTTCCCCGAGTTACGCGACACTCGAGTTACGCGAATTCGAGTTACGCGAATTTTTATTTTTGACAGTTCAGATGTCAAATCAGTACAATTTTCTCCATCAATTGTCAAATGAAAAATAATTACCGATAAATAACCAAATTTTGTACACCAATTGCATCAAATAAGTATTAAATTACATAAATGAACTAACTTCAATCAAAAATTATGATAAATAAAGTATATTTTTGCTGTAACATGTGATATTCGACTTACGCGAAAATCCGAGTTACGCGAATGTCTCCGGAACGCATTATTCGCGTAACTCGGGGAAAGACTGTAATTCTTAGAACAGCATTCTTTTACTTACCCACTGCTGCTATTCATGCGAGAACAGTACAGTTGTTCGCAATGTTGTATGTTTCACTAGCAAAAGACCAATGGCAGGCCCCAGTGCCTGTTTAAGAGGCGAAAGAACTCCGTTGGAGCCAAAGCCTCTATAAACTATCCAAACAACAGCAACCCAGGGCCTGTCACCGGCGTACGGGAAAGTTCACCGGATCGAACGTGTAAATTTAATTTGTC